>NW_014040394.1:86760-108151 GCF_001186125.1 Sphaeroforma arctica JP610 | reverse complement strand
GAAGAAACCCCAGTCGTCACAACCATCAATTTTCACTGCGACAACTGTACCCTCCCGACCGCCTGGGACATTCCAATATATACAGTCATAACATTCATAGGGATGCACCTACCTCGTTCCCAACTTTTCCCAGCCCGCCTCCGCTCCAACCCATTTTGTGGAGTAGTTTAAACCCTTTATTGGTAGCTTCAATTGGCTTGGCCTCAGATGCGGATTGGACAGGAGCGTTACGGTCCCAGGTATCAGTCCAGTGCCCACCGGGTTTGTCGACCCGCCGTTTCTTGGCTCTATCAACTGCGGTTACGAATGTTGCATCCAATATTTATGTGCGATTCTATTCATGTATGTTCAGGTACGCCATATATACAGATGTATTGCCATCTCCTGCACAACTTTTCACGAATAAAAATGGTGATTATAAACACAGCGTGCCAGCCACTCCTCACTGCACTGACAGAGCAATGGCCCCGAGTCTTTTCATATGCAGGGCCATGTAGCTATTCGAATGCAGGCCTTATTAGAATATTTGAACAAACAGAGATAGCGCTCAAACAGAAGTCAAAATAATGTACGATTGACGACATGCCCGTACAGCACAAATGCATACTTACAGTGAACGTCCAAACATGCGGCAACACGTATGCGCATACAATCTCCCAAACATGCGTACTCAATCAGACCACCTGCCTCTGGCACGTCCAAACGAGGGACAAGTATTCGTATGTCCCGATAAAAAGTTAACAATCCCGCAGCAAGCGTATAGATGAACAACTCTACAAATGAGACTCGAAGTAGACGTGACAGGGACATAGCAGATCGAAACAGTGGGGTTCAAACTAGAAAGAAAGTAACTGAAGAACGCTCGCAACCCTCCTGCACCCTCGCACGTACCATTATACGCAGGTAAGATGCACGTATTCCAATACTAGCCCGACACAACGCCTGATCACGCATGCGCTGTGATAATTGCACAGAGTCGGAAGTAGTTCATGCCCTTCGGAAACAAGCCATCCACACAATCGCTGCCTTGTGCGGGCGAGCGTATGTATACATATACATTGTTGTATATATACAGATGTACACTGCCATGTACATACACTTATACAGTGCCACGTACACACACAGATACACTTACCCAGTACAAATTTACACATATGCACTGCCACATACAGGCTGACCTATCCACACATACATGTAAACGCACACACACCTACACACACCTCTACACACCTACCGTAAGTCATATCCGGCATCACCTGCGGGTTCACGGCCCGACTCTCCCTGTCGAGACCGAACTTCCGTTTATGCATTTCCATGTGGTGGTCTACTCGACCTGTTTTTAGGCCGGGGAGATCGACGGTTGTCTGTGGTTGCACTGAGTGGCCAGGTTTAGTGATCTGCACCGGAGCGGCTGAGTATAGATTTGGCAGTGGCGAGAAAGGCTCAATACATGACATGACAGCGACACAGGTAGAGTGAGAATGCGTATGCAAGAGAAAAACAATCAAAGCATTAGACCAAGTTTCAAGCAGCGGCCAAAAAAGGAGTCGTGCTATAGCAATACAGTAGTCCAGCTGGGCCAATCAAATGAGCGGCTATATTGGTAACCAATGGCATGTACTTCGGTTTGAGGATTGGGATTAAAACACCAACAGTCTCTAACAGTACAGGGTGGGTGACAGAGCAGCAGGGCAATACGAGGGCGACTCAGCGTCACCGTATATGCCATGACTTTGAGGTGACAACACCGCGGAGAGGATCAAGACTCGGCTAGCTGTGACAGTCTGTGGCCCATGCGCACACGGAGTGAACATTCAATCGGTACTAAATGATATTGCCGGAGGAATCGGATATGATCCCAGGCAATCCGTAGGCGAATCAGGGTTGATACCCAAAAAACAGTATGAATACAACTAATTGTGATCACCTGGCACAATTACAATATCCGTTTGGTATAGACCCTCACGCAATACCGGAAACAGAGGCTTATCACTGGTAGTATTGGGATACTATCAATGTGGTATGAGTATCGTATCAGGCCACATATACACACCTGCAATGGACGTCCACCCACTGGCACCCGCCGCTGAATTGGCCGGGGTGTGAGTTGGGGTCTCAAAGGACTGGGCACACACAGCGCAGGACTGCGAACCGGGATGCGCATGAACTAACAGCGTTGTTTCTCCTATCCACAGCGTGTCTTTATGGAACAAGCCTTGCCGATGTAGTCCGGAATCCTCATTACTTTTACTGTGTACAGTATTGCGAATATTGGTATGTTATGAGACTAGTCACGCTACCAACCATTGCTTGCTACAGAGCACTACACACATGAGATTTTATGCAGGTGTTCAATGATAATTTAGGCGCAATGCCAAGGCGTATGTGATCTGTTGCCGTATTGTATGAGTATATGTGCCCTGAGTTATATATAGTAAGTAGTTGAAGAAACAAGAACGACGGTATTCTCGTAGGATTAAAGTGTACATTTATGGTACCACTTGCACCGATGTGTATTTAAGAGTGTACAAAGGCAAACTTTATATATGCAATTAACAATGGCTATATACACATACGTAAGCCAAATGGCTATATACACATATATAAGCCCCACTTGCACGCGCGTGCACACGAAAACAGACCTTCGGCGCATATACATCTATCCGAATCGTACACACAACACCAACATTCTCGGGCATATAACACTACGCTACCACACCGTCACTCACGCACACAGCCACTTGCAACCCGCTTACTCTGCCGCAGGAATCTTTCGGTCGTTTATATAGGTGCCCTCACTACTCCCCAAGTCTCGCAGCCAAAAGGGTGTGGCAATGCAGTCCTCAGCATCCTCAGCTGTACAAAGCAAAGCACCGTGAGCCACGGTGTATTGTATAGCAATCTAGAACACAGGAACATTCTAATATGAAGGACCGTTGATCTCACTGATGATGATCCACCTACTAACAACACTGATACATGCCGCACAGCACATAAACGTGTATTGACACACACACACCCGGACGCCATTGCTGGGTGAGCTGTGTGACTCTCTCGTCTTCGCTGGGCCACGTTCGTATCTCCACGTGGTCACGCGATACACTGGCCTCTTTGAATTGGATCAAATGGCCATGTCCGCTTTCTCTGTGTGATTGTCACAGAATATACAGAAGTACAAGAAAGGGTATAAGATTCACACACAGCGATTTGATTTATAAGCATCCCTCAGGTACACACGATTTCGTGTGTGTATACGTCTGCTTGTATGCAAGTAGATACACCTATAACTATATTCAGCACTCTCCGTTCAATTGTGTCAGCAGCCAGCCCTAATGCAGGGATAATACCTTTAGGCACAACTGGTGATATTTGCACATAGATGATACGTGTACATCCCTCTCTGTAAACACACATACACATGTCTGCATGCAACACTCACCGTCCGATAGTGCCTCCATCCAACCCCACTACGTAGACTGTGCCTGCGGGTGCATTCGGCGACTCTTGCACGATCAATCGGATGCACAGTATCTCTTCCTCTGCCGCATGCTGGGTGGCTGCGGTTGTGGCGGTGGCTCCGTTGCCATAGTTATTATCCACCCAATCCGCAGCCGAGGAGTGGAACTCGTATTCATTTGTGGTCTGAAGTAGCCGAATACATAGGATTAGGCAATTTGAGTACAATAACTCAGTCACGAGTGCGAGTCTTTAAACGCAGATAAACTGTAACAAACGAAAATGAGGTAGGATGCTGACCGAGCATTGAGCCACAACGTCCTTCCCTTAACCACGCGTTTAACGATTTACATAAACATGTATGACTCACCGGGTTGAGGTGATGGTAAGCCTGGGCCGTGGGGTCAAAGTAAAGGCCCGACTGTGTGTGGTAGTAGTAGCCGGTGGCGTAGTTGTAGTACATCCCGCTATTCTCGTCCCACATCATTCCGGTATTCTGCAGTGCAATGTGCTGTGGATTTTGTGTGGAGGAACGGCAGAGGTTGAGGCGTGGTAGTAGATCCAAAGTCATACGTCTCTCGGGTTTTTAACTATATACGCCGCGACGAGACTAAATGCATCAACAATGCTCTGACAACCAATAGCAACATCGACATCAACAGCCCAAGTGAGCATGCTGATACCACTCAAGTACCCACACGACCAGAACTATCAATGCACGCTAATGGGTGGTCCATGCACGTAGTCACACGCCGTTGCAACTTCCGCTAGGTAATCATTACTTTGTGCCAAGGATTGCGCACCTGCATGTCTTGGGCCGTAAGTGGGGCATCGGTTGGGTCTAGGCGGTCAGGCACGTCAGCGGCATACCCATCTGGAGAAGTTATGCGACAAAGCCAAAGCGAGTGCTGAATACAGAGTTGTATATGAGTGTACACACAGAATGGGCCAGAATGCAGAAGAGTGTGCATACTCAATTCGTCCGCAGCATATTTACTTCAAAGGTGTGACATGATGCTGATTTGTTCCTTTCGTTACACCGGCCTCCTTGCTACCCCAGCAGACGCGAGAGTCTCATACACATACTCGCATACACATGCTTTGTTATTCTCATACACATACTTTGTTAGTCTCATACGCATACTCGCATACACATACTTTGTTGCTCGGAATGAGCCACGTGCCCGTTCGCCCGCGGTTGCGGCACAGGCAGAGCGGCCTTCAACTGGTACTCTAAATCCAACTCCACATGCGATACAAACCCCTGGGGCAATGGCCGGAGGCAGTATAAACAAGGTCCCAGATCGCCTACGGCTTCACCGGCCGTGTGTGTGTCTGTGAGTTGTTGGCGGTCTTCTTTGAGCTGTGCGTGCGAGTCTTTGAGTCGCCTGTAGTCGTGTCGCAGGTCTTTATAGTCCAATTTGAGGTCTGCGTACTTCTTAGAGGTGGTGGTCAAGCGCTCGCGAAGCCGCTCTATAGATTGCTGCACGGGTATTATATCGATATTAACGTGCTATCAGTCCATACGTATGGACCTGTAGTATAGCTCATGAGCGTTATTCATAGTATAGCCCTTGAAGATTGCTGCACGGGTACTATATCGATTTTAACGTGTTATCAGTTCATGTGTAAGGACCTGTAGTATAGCTCATAAACGTTATTCATAGTATAGCTCTTGAATGGGCCAATAATTGTGTTGAATGGGTCAAATAATTAGTGAAACCGTGATCAAGTGTACGGCTTAGTCCGAATGCATATCTGCTTTCTTGATATAGCAGACATTCACAGTCGCGTTTCTCAACATCTTCAATGGTGACATCGAACGAGTAGACCGGCCAAGAACAGATACGTATTCAGATCATTGGAATATCGAACTCCAACTGGCGGCTACCTGGTAACCAGGTCACTTTCCCCTAGCTAGTCAAGTTCCCTACATATGTCCCCATGGTATGATCTGCTGTAGTGTGAGGGTATCATCTAACCAGGCCGACCTACCGCATGAGAGACTGATTATTGGTATGGTAAGGTATCAAGTGTTTTGGTATATGAATAGTATACCCACTCCAGGCACAACCCTGTTCTTGCCATGTCACAACAGTGGTCTAGCGACATGGCTTGTCCAATCTGATATCGCATGCGAGAGCCGATCATACGATGGTGCACAGATGGATTAGTACAGCTGCCAGGCTACATAGATCGGTATACTACAAACAAAATACGCACAACGCCAAGACTGCTTTACCACAGCGCAGCGTGAACTGTAACCCTGGATGGCTTCATGGACCCGTCCACAGACTCATTCTCTGAAAATGAAAGCAAAGACGTGTATCGTGGAAGGCATACGTGTGTATATCTGTGTACATATCAGCCAGCATTGTCTAACTGTTTGAACAAGTAGATCTGAAACAATACACACAGCAACGAACCTTGGCCGTGCGCGCATCTCTGTCGGCGACCGCTTGTGTAGCTTCTAACTGTTCGTTGCGCCGTTTCAGCTCGAGCATCTCAGCCTCGAGTGCCAAGAGATGTGTCTGTGCCGTTGGTAGCAGATGCATGCAGCATGCACACACACACACACACACACACGGGAGAGAGAAAAACAAACGCAGTATTGTGTGAGTACTTGCCCACTCAATAGGCTATGTAGTAGAGCGTGGTCACGTGCGATCGTAACTCGCATCTCTACACCATCTGACGAGTTGGGCTGTATTAACACTTGACGAGCCTGATGGTGCGCAAATGCGCTTCTGTATGCTGAGTTTGTTGGTCGGTACATAAATAGAAACCTTAGCATGGCCCGCATTCTCGGGAAGATCGCCCTCTATGTGCAGCACGTGGCCAGCTTGAGTCTCCCCTTTAGTATCTCTCCTATCTCTGCTCGGTCGCGCACGTCGGCTTGCATCCCTACATGCCACCCGGGCTTCAGGACTTCCTGGTGACGCTATGGTTTCAGTGAGTCTGCTGTCTTGTCTGTCTTGTCTGTCTTGACGGCCTTTGTTGTTGTTGTTGTTGTTGTTGCCCACAGACAGAGTATGTCTAAGGTCCTTTTTATCGGAATCCTTGGTCGCCGAAGACATGTTAGCAGAATCCATGTTGCTGTACTCGATGTATGTATTTTGAAAAAATACAAAGTATATTCTGATTCTGTCCAATTGAGTCGAAATATGCATGTAGAAGAGTATAAATATACTTTGCTTCTAACTATAATTGGAAGTAGCACGAGGTGTTTGATCGCACCCACAAACTTGCAACCTTACTGTGATATAATTACGATATATATATATTGCTGCTCTAGTAACTTGAGATTTACTATAGCAGAATGCGCCACCGCGAGGCAGTACAAAGAAGATTTTACACGTTGGACATTCATAAATACACCAGAAACAGATATAAACATGAACTGTTCGTTGTGAACCCGCGGTGCACTATGTTATCGAGAGACCAAGTCTCATGTGTAGTAGGCAATATATACTAAATGAAGTCAAGGTTGGAGACTACATATGAGATACATGAATCGGTTGGCGCAACAAGTGCTTAGTATTTACAGCATGTATTAATTGTATGAATTTGGTGCAAGTCTTAAATGTGTCTAGCACTCGCGCTCTAAAACTTTTAGCTTTTTTAAAAAGGTCGTTGAACGTAAACGTACTTTTTTTTGGCAATTGAAAACGCTACGACAAATATTTGTAGAAGGTTCTGTCCTATTATTGAGGATAGTAGGATTCTGGAACGGGTGAGATATAATGCACCTCAGAACCCAAATACCGTCCCATATTCCTAGCACCCACACGCAGAACCAAACCAATGTAAACGTTAAGCGCGAACGTAAAATATACAACGTAAAACGTAATGAGGTCAGGTCTCTGATATGATATGTATTTCACGAGTAGAGTAAGACAGTATAAGACACATATACATGTCGGACTCTAATCGAGTACAAATGTATATTGTATATCATAGCCTAGTAAGATTGTAATTATTTTAGGAGGCTATGTGTATATTGATTGCATTGTTTTACCCTAGCCTCCTGAAAATAGAACACTCCTGGTGTGCTATTTTCAAGAGGCTATATATATATAAATATATATACATATATATATATGTCATGCAGCAGGCTAAGTATTAATGTAGTAGGATTTAGGCTTCTAAAATAAACAAATATACATAGCGCTGATGAGTGACTAATGAGTGACTGATGAACCATGAACTTTCAGTGTTAAAAAAATTGTTACTTCGCTGAAGAACCTCATCCTCGATTTCTAACTGTCGTTCCCATATCTCGTCGCCTTTATAGCAAGTAGAGACTAAAGTAATGCAAGAGATACGTAAATGTATTCAACCCAAGAGAGCGAAATAAATACGCTAAGCCTGCATAATAAAATTAAAAGCATGGTGAAATGGCTTCAGTCTCACTTCAGTCTCATGCATGCTTGGAATTGACAATGAGTTATATTATTGCGATAGTAGAATATTATCAGACCAGGATGATGTATCCATGAAACCTAGACGTACTAGTGCGTCTAAATACAGTACAATGCTCAATATTCAGCCGATTCTTTTCTGAATGGGACAAGGCGTCCTGACCACTATTAATCAGCAAAATATACGTTGCGTTTTTAAGCCGCAATCACCACCACATAACAACCGCTTTATATATATTAAAATATCTACAACTATATAAATATATATATATAGATATATAGATATATATCCAAATATACTAGTATTATATATATAAATATTATAATACTATTATAGTATATAAATATAGTATATACACACACACGCATATATATATATATATATATATATATATGCGTGTGTGTGTGTATGTGCATATATATATATATAATACGTATATCATACGCGTGTAATAGTGATTTGACCTCTTTTTGAATTACTACCAGTAATAGAGAAGAATCTGAAACGTGACGAAGACAATCACTGCATGCTAGAACAATTAGTCACTTGACAGCACGTTGGAGACAGAGTTCAGCTCACGTCATATTCAAAAATTGTTGAAGCTAAATGGAACTATATATCGAAGACGCATTTGTTTCGATCAAACACTTTTGTACACGGGTAGAGACGTATTTTGGAATGAATTTCGAGCCTACATCGTACTTAAGAAACTAGAAAGTCGCGTGCAAGTCTCTCGTATTGTATAGTATTTGGTTATTAGCAGCAAAAGCAGCATAACAAGAGAAAAGATCCCGCATTCCAGACTTACTAGGGGGGTTGTTTCCGACTTTCCGACTTTCCGGTTTATTATTGTTTTATAATAATAATGAAATTATGCTGTACACACGGACGTGGCACCAGCTGACCAGCAGACCCTATTTTTGTAAATAAAGAGTCGCCGGTCTGAGACTGACGCTCTGACATTCTGACACTGCAGTGGCTGACAGTCTGAGACTCTGAGAGACTGAGAGCGACTGACCAATGACTTCTTGGAAAAATAAACAAGAAGTAAAAATATCACAAAAATAAAAATAAAAATCGACGTCAACGTTTTAACCGCAATTTAACCGGAAAGTCGGGACTGGGTATTTTATATGAACTCGGCGGACCCAGGATCAGCTGGTCAGGACAAGTGTCAAACCGTTTACGTACCGTAAAGGGATTTACGTATATATATTGATCGATGCTTTGTCTAACGCTCCATTTCCTTAGTCGGATAAACGTAAACCACGTGATCCTTAAAAATCGCATGCGTTTCTTCCTGCGAAACGTATGAATTCCTGACGTATTTTAGTCAAATCCGTACAGAGAGGATGATCTCCTGCCTAGCGATAGAGATAGTCCTATTTAGTCAGTGTCACACAACGCTATATTTGTACAAGATATATTTTTGTCCGTACATAACCTTGCACAGTACATAGCACACAGTACATCATGGCATATAAAGGAGTTGCTGTAGCAGCCGCCACCGCTGTGGCCGTTGTGGGTACCATCGCTTACCTGGATCACGTGCGCACATCAGACCCCGAATACAGGAAGAAGGTCAAAGCACGTATGTCGCTTCGGATTTTCGATAGGATTTCTTTGACTATGCGCTTCTGCACTATGTGTATGCAGTCTAGATTTGATATTAGTTCTGGATAACTGTGATGATGTAGACTGACGCGATAGCACATTTGGCTATCACGATCGGGAACGGTTATTTTATTTATAATATATATATATACATACATACATACATATATATATATATATATATATATATATATAGCGTACGACGAGCGACGACGCCGATGCAAACTCTCGTCACGAGTGGCAGAAAGCTCGCCAGCTGCTTCCTATTATGCATAGCCAAGCCATTCCCTAGTATCAGTTAGCCCTAGATCAGGAGACGCTCTTCGCTCGCAATCACTACTCGTGAATCGTCCTACAATACGCTCCCCCGATCATACTAATGTTATATATATATATATATATATATATATATGTTGTATACGCTATGTGTATGTTGTGTACACTTGTGTTTGCGTAGTAAATTGGTAAAAAGATGGGGTTCTGCATTATTATACATAGATAAGTCTAGACTCTGAATTAACAGTCGTATGTACTGCCCGTGTCTGATTGCTTACCATGGCGTCTTTGTCGTGAAGTAACCATAAAATTATCACATGTTGATAGTTTATCTGTGGCGCACTGTATCTATAAGAACATTCGACGCCATGGCTGGAATATGGTGTCGGCCATAGGGAGGTTGACCTTGATATACGTTGTTGTCTGTAAGTTGACATTTTTGATATTTGCAGTGGTGGTTCTATAATTCACCGCACGAGTAAGTACATATTTTCACATGGTTTGAGTCATCTACGGTGTATTTTTGAATGTACGGATGTATTTCTTTATTTGATGTCCCAAATAGTCATACGGGACATTTTTGTGATATATTTCGGTCTCAGTGAACACCATATACCAGCATTGCACAGGGGAATTAATCCTCAAATGGAGTCAATTCGGTCAGAAATGTTGCTGGAACTACTTGTGCGTAAACGCGCCCTAGTATTCTTTTAGAAGTGCATTTTTTGCGTATAACAGACGGTCTCCTTGATCTCTATGTACACATATATGTATTATGTTCGTCTGAGTGCCCCACAGTCCTGGGCGCAGGCAGACCATAAAATTCCTCGAGTAGTAGTTCAAACGTTCGTATATAGTTTCTAACCGCACCCCCCGCCCCCGACAATTGGCATACATCGGTATCTCTTATCACGTGAATCCATACGAAGAAAGGCTGCTTTGCGAGTATTTCTAACCTTGAATGTACGTATCGTCGTATATTTATTACATACATACATATGAATTCTTATCATCTGTCTCATTATTGAATGTTCCCCCACCACAGGCAAAGCCGCGGCGCGCGAAGCTAAGATTGCCGCACTCGCCGCACTCAAAGAGAAAGCAAAGGCCGAGGCCGAAGCAGCAAAGGCCGAGGCCGCAGAAGCGGCTGCCAGCTCTGATAAGGATGCTGTAGGCGCATTCTTTGTGGCACAGATGCAGGCTGGGCAAGAAGCGCTTAACAAGGGAGATCTGGATGGATGCGCGACACACTTTGCGAACGCCGTGACGGTTTCGGAGACACCGATTGATATCCTGGTGTATTTGAAGCAGTCGATCCCCGAGGAGTTGTTCTCGGTATGTGCGATGTGTTGAGTGCTTGGGGGTTGGCGTTGCTACGCCTATATAAAGGTTATATTATGTTTATAACAATATTTGTATAGGCAGCAGTATAAATACCTGGTCATTTGTTGAAGTGTTTGTAGTAGTCGATTGGTCTATGTCTTTGCAATGGTTGTCAGGTCGATTATTATTGTCTTTCGTTGTAGTGTGGTGTGAAATAGGTCTAGCTCATGGCTTAGGCTCGTGTATGTCGGTGAAGGCGATGCCTCAAGGTGTGTAAACATGTGTGCTTTGCCTTTCCTTGTTATATTAGCATATAAATACACGTGCTTGTGTGCCAGCGTGATATATTTACGGCTACAAATATGTGTAGATTGTTTTAAACCCTGAAACCCTATATATGAAATGTGGCATTGTATGTAAAGTTTCAGTTCATGCATACTATGCATCTGTTAAAAAGGATTATCATCCAAGCATATCAGATATGCTCGACGAAGAGGCTGGCTCGATCGTTCTCAGAATACGAGATTGCAATCTGATTATTTTTCCGTTTAGTGATACGAAATAAATATATATGTGTGTGTGTTAGTGTATAGAAATCACGGGAGTGACGGTCTCACATTTCAGAAATCATGTTGCGTTATCTGTTGGGCTATGGGCCTAAAAAATGCACCGAGCATTCGACTTAAATTGGGAACTGTGGTTGTGCTTTAGGATCATAAGAAATCAGTCACTGCCACATGGTCTCGACCAAAATACTTCACAATGGTGTTGCATTCTGTATACATAGACATGAATCTCTTGGGTATCTGAAGAAATCGATGTGCATACGTAATTACTGATAGTTAGTGAGGTGAACAGTAGTTTACCATGAACCTCGGTTGTCAGCCATGCACCAAACACATACTAATCATGCACCGTTTTGTTTTTTATATATCAGCTTATGGTTAAGAAGATTGACCCAGAGGTGCTCAGAGACAAGTACTTCGACAACTTCCCTGGAGAGGATACTGGTCTGCGCGTAGAGCCTACGGATATCAAGTACAAACAGAATTGCATGTTCGCTGTAAAGGACTTTGCTGAGGGTGATGTATTCCACACCGAGAAGCCTTTCCTAAGCGCGCTCTTACCGGATATGGATCCTGCCGGTTATTGCGGACTGTATGTCGTCGAACTTTACTCGCTGTGTGTTCACTCTCCACATACAACCTATCATAGTCACTAACTTTCAGTCCTTCTCGCACTCTACTTGTAGATGTGCCATTGTTATCACTGATGTGGTTCCCTGTGCGCAAAACTGTGGCCAGGAGTTCTACTGCAGCACCGATTGCCGCGATGTCGCATTCGGATCCCACCACGCCATCCTTTGTTCTGGAGGTATGTTTGTGCTATATTGCAAAATTTAACTGCAGTAAACGTTGACACACCGTGATAACACGGTTTTCTGATAAGGTGGCTGAAAGTGTGGCGTGACACACCGTGATAACACAGTTTTCTGATAAGGTGGCTGGAAGTGTGGCGTTAGTCGTTGGTTGTGATCAGTCATCGGGGGGTCTTGTCGATTCTATATATGAGTGCTAGCTATAAAGTGTGTCTTGACCAATTCCTGGCCGTGTTGCCCCCCCTATACATTGTTGCCCCCCCTATACATGTCCCATTGGCGTTTTAATTGCACATAATGTGTTCTCAGATGATTCACGTGATAGTGAGTTGTTCGCCGTATACCCCATATTGTGAGACATGAGCTGAGACGCCTGTACTCGGTTTGGTCTTTTGTGTGCACACAATGAGCTTGAGTACTTTGCTTGGTATGCGTGCGTGTGCCAGATCAATCATTTAACTTATCTTTGTCTTAGTGCGAGTGTGGCTTTATGGACGTGTTAAAACGTGCATCACCAGTCTCTGCGTCTTCCTTAGTGAAGTACTTTCAACAGCGCGCGTGTTATTTCTTTGTGCTGTGGTGCTCTACAATCAGCACGTGATTGAACATATATGCATGTCATACATCTATATGTATGGATACTAAACGTACCGAACACTAATTCCCAGCCAAAATACACACCTGTCCTGGATCGCTCATCCGCCGTACGACTTATTTTATCCCATTCTATTTATAGCCAAGTTCTCCGATCCCACCGACCCGATGGCCATGCTCGTAGCACACACCAAGTCCACCGGCCGCAAAGAGGTGCTGATGGTAGGTAAAGCCCTCGCCCAGGTGTTCAACCCCAAGCCCGTACGCGACTGCACCGCGGACATCGCTCACCTGTCGTTCGACGAGCCCCTCCCCGCACCCAATGAGATGGTCAAAAAGGAGTTTGCGCTGCTGCTGCCAGTGCTAACGGCCAAGGTGGAGCAGGCCGAGCAGATCCTGACCCTGGATAGTTACACGGCGATGCTGAGTAAGATCAAGCGTAACGCGATCCCGTTCACCACCCACCCCAACCCCAAGGGACTGATGGTGAAGTCTGGACACGCCGTGTACCTCGCAGGAAGCTTTATGAACCACTCGTGCGACCCCAACGTGAAGATTAGCTTTGTCAAAAAGACGAATCAGATCCAGTACACGGCTCGCAAGGCGATCAAGGCCGGTGACGAGGTCTGCTTCGCATACAACGGATTCAGCATGAAGGTATGGATGGTGGAGAATGTATATGTCTCGGACTAAGTACTGGGTGGTATATGCGTGCTAGAGTAAGTATTTGGTGGTACATGGTTGCCTTCCACAAGTATATAGACTGTACCTAAGAACAAACCCTCAAACGTCCTAAACCCCCCTGGATATAAAGCAGATCATAGTTCCATGATGGAGCGTGTCTGCACATATACCGAACAGTTCGACTTCTGCTTGCGCATTCGCACATACACCTGCGCCGTGGTGAACAATACATATAACGCTTTTGGAGTGTGGTATCTTTAGACTTATGTTTCGAATCCCCATTCTCTACATACATCGACATGAGCTATAGCGTCATATGCTCTGCTCAGTCCTCGCCTATGTTCCACTTTCGTATACATTGTTGTCGAATTAGTATGCAAGTGTGTGTGCAATTAGGTCCCCGTAAATGTTTGTTAAATTTGTACTCGCCAAATCAAACACTTCATATCTCTTTGCATACGCGGGATATATTTATTTATGTATGGGACGTGCCAGTGCAACCCCAGTCTATGCGTCGTCCTTCGTGAAGTGCATCCAACATCACATCATACAAGAGCACGCATCTAGTTATGGAAATATATATATATATGTGGGACGTATGTTTGACAAAACAGTTATCAAGTTGCATTTCCTAGCGTGTTTTTTTTCGAGGTGTTTGGAGTATTGGTATATGTGCGTGTGTATCTATATGTGCATGCTTTAATGTGTAGGTACTTTTCGCCTCCTGTCATCTGATGACTCAATAGCCTACCACTCAAACAAAATACTTCAAACTCTTAACCCCAAATACCACTCTAAACAGAAAATTTTATATTTTAAACCCTAAATACCTCGACACTCATACAGAAAACTGAGGAACGTCGCGCTGAGCTGAAAAAAGCCTTTGCCTTCGACTGCATGTGTGGCAAGTGTGTGCCAGAGGTACCTCAACCGAAGCTGTCCATGGAACACCTAGAGAAGAAGCTGGCTGAGCAGAAGAAGGCCACCGAGAATATGAAGAACAAGTCTACCCCATCCCCCGAGCAAAAGGCTGAGGATGAACTGGAATAGAGGGTACGTGTACACAGACGGTCGCAGTTGGAACCGAGATAGGTACCTGTCTGTCGAATTATGTGTAATGTTGAGGTTATATGCGTATAGATTGCCTTGGTGTGTCTGTGTGTGAGTGACAGTTTGTGCAATATATGTCACTGTACTTGGCCGTCAACTGAAACCGGCGGCGACTGTATTCTTACGTCCCGTTGGCTCAAAATGGCGGCGACAGTAAGGGGGGCTCCGATACTTGTTCGTCACCAACCAGCACTCTGCAACGCCCATGTGCAGTTAGTGTGAGGTGCGAGTGTATTACAGAATTTTTCTATATTCCTTTTAGTAGTTGTTGTACTGGATCGGTAAAAATATACCACAGCTATATATGTGGGACATGTGTGTAGACTGCGTTTATTAGTCTTAACTAATTACGTTCTTATGTTTTCTGGTGTACCGCCATTTTCTGAGAGTTCATGTTGGCTACCACACTCGTCTTGTTTGCACTAATACATCTGTCTTTATTTTCATTGCCTATTCTATTTTTAGATCTAGCTTTGTTTCGGAAGTTTGATGTCACCCGTTGCGCCGACTATCTGGGCTGGCTGCGTTCAGCATCGCAAATATAAATCCTGGTGGGCTTACAAGCACAGAAGTGTTTAGCCTGAGGATACAAGCCAGCCTGAAGGGATCGACACCATGCTTTGAGAAGAAAATGCAAATGCATACGTACATTAACACATACATATGTATATATACACACACGCACATATAGACACACGACACATAGAACACAATCACTCACACCTACTATGCTTCCTATAACCCCGATATGCACATGTTCAGTTTTATGATGTTCATATTCTGTTGCGGTGTTTACAGTGTATTTCAAACTTTCAGAATGAATTAGAGATATCAAAATAAATTTTAGGCACAAATAAGGTGGGCTTACAATACAGCTACATGCTTTTTATGCGAGCAAACGTGTGCCAAACTTGAGTGATTAAATTGTGAGGTTCAAGCGGTTCGTTATGCCAAACTTCAATATTTTGCTGGTATTGCATATATAAACTAAAAACAGACTGCTGTGTACGTATTCATACTTCTTGGGTTTCGATATTCTTTATCGATATTAATCCGCTGATGGAATAGAATAAACAGAGGATTTGTGCTGCATTATCTTATCATAGGCGCGTGATCATGTGAGGCGTGGTACACGAATAACTCGCTTAATTTGAAGATCAATCATATAGTGCTACGCGTTTTAAAGCCAAACCACCGTTCCACATCGTATAATTTTTTTAAACAATGTTCGAGTGCTATAAAACGTGCTGCATTATCTTATCATAGGCGCGTGATCATGTGAGGCGTGGTACACGAATAACTCGCTTAATTTGAAGATCAATCATAAAATGCTACGCGTTTTAAAGCCAAACCACCGTTCCACATCGTATAATTTTTTTAAACATTGTTCGAGTGCTATAAAACGTGCTAGTTTGTTGTCATAAATATATATGAAAAACCAGCCTGTTGCAAGCGAAATCCAAATTTGTGTACTACAGCGATTCCATAGTCAGACAACTCTCAAGGGGCAGGTGCACTCTCAAGATAAACAGCATCACAGATTATAAACCAAATGGCTTTACGGATTATAAACCAAAGGGCTTTACGGATTATAAACCAAATGGCTTCACGGATTATAAATTAAATGGCTTCACGGACTATACACAAAATGGCTTCGCGGACTATAAACCGAATGGCTTCGCGGACTATAAACCGAATGGCTTTACGGATTGCTAGTTTCCAATCGCAGGCCCATGGAGGTCGATCGTTGTTGTCACCAATTTACAGCAATTTTCTTTGTTAGCCACTTCAGCAACGGAGTCTGGTTGCTACCTTCAGATCATTACCCTCTCTTGAAGAAAAACAGAAATAGAACAAAAATATGGGGGATTGAACTATCGTCCGAAGGACTTCAGATACTGAATTGCCAATTTTTGTAGAAGCACTGACCAATCTAGCCTTGATTAAAATGATTCATCTGCTAGTCCTGCCCGAAGTATAAACAATTAATCGATCGGCTAGTCGCGCGGTAAGAAATCTTTTAAAATCAAACGCTTTTATTTCTGTGATAGGTGGTCACTCATTCCAACAACGGCATCCTTCGCGCTGTCACCGCCACGCTAAGAAATTTCATTCCAATCCAATTGTGATGCTTTTATCTGTTCAAAAAGATGCGTAGTCACTCCGTGCAAAATGATTTTTGCTACTACAAGGAAAGGGTTGTTGCGTCGAAACTCGAGAGTCCGGAGAAAAAGGAATGGTGATGTCTGACACGTGAATAGAATGTTTTATTTTATTTTAAAACGCCGCTTCCAGAATATAAAAATGACCAGTCTGTAGCCTGTAGCTTCTGCCAGTCTGTCTCTGTGACGGGTATCAGGTATTACATGGTTTCAAGTTGAGTTTTCAGTAATCACGCAACACATATCACTAAAACATTCTTGGGGTGGATGCTATGTACATATTGTATTTTGTAATTCCATTGAGATCGGGATCTGAATTCTTAGGAGTTGAGTATTCTGTATTCAGCCATTCAGGAGACAGGAATCTGAATGAAATATGTCTCTAAAAATAGTTGTGTGTTTCTATTGGCTAATCATATCACATCAGCGAACAATCACCAAACAATAAATTCCGAATCTGTGTACAGAGATCACTGGATCATTCGATCATTCGATCAGCGTGTACAACTTTACAGATGTACATATACATGATATAATTGATGCTATGTATATAATACAATTTTACAAAGACTTTAATAGTGTAATAGCAAATTTGCAATGCAGATGTACACAGATTGATACTTTCTTTTCCAACAACCCCAAAGCCCAAATATTTATCTTGACCAATCTGGTAAATCGATTATTAGTGGCGCACACGAATGTACCTCGTTTGGACACTTGTCCAACTTCCAAATAGAACTTGCTTGAAACTGAATAAATAAAGTAGTATATAAACTGACTCACACATGAAAGCTTGCGTACCATCGATTTCTTAATACACAAACACTATGCGCATCGCTTCAATCATCTCCGTGGCACTAGCTGCACTCGGACCCTCCGATATGTGTGTAGCTGCAGCGCCAGTCGAAGCCGATTCGTCCGCATCCCATCCGGACATATCCGGTAGATGGGTGGCCAAGCCGCACAAAGTGCATAGATACTTTTATAAAACTGGTAAATCTGAGATGCTCTACAATTCGACTAGCGCTCTTGACCTCCAACAGGACGGGTGTCGTCTGTGGGGCTCGCGTTCATGGGAAGACGTCGACGGCACAGAGAGCGATGAAGCACTCGTGGGCTCATTCTTGGGCGGACCAGAGGATCACATTCGTTTTCTGAGCATAATTGACTCTGACAAAGGGCCCGAGGCATCGTTCAAGGAGGCATCTGTGCACTATGATGGCACACAACTTCAATCGCTTACACAATCGTATAGCGTTTTTTTGCACGAATACAACCTTTGGCTAGCACCGCTATACGTTATCCGTACGAGTATTGTTTTATATCTATACGTATATGTAAGTCAACACTTGTGTGCGTAATACAGTGTCCTGTATCATGTGCAGCAGTAAAACAGTGGCAATCTGATCTTATACCTGAACCAGATACTTATAACTTCACTGTCAGTGTTGGTTGATATTGATTAATCCAGTGATACAATACAACAGCTGTTGTTTTTCTGCGTCTAAACTAGATAGGTATGGCGTTTCTATAAAATCTTATGTAGTGCTCTTCGTTGATCCTAGGTATTCACACAGTAGTTGCCGACTTTATACAAGTGCGCACCAGATAGGCATGCATATTCCGTTAAGTCCCAATGCAGTGTCCCGTGCTGATTCCAGTAGTACGGTAGTCGCTCACTACGTCGATATAAAAGAGATAGTCCTTCATTGATACCAGTAGTGCGATAGAGTGGTTGCCGGCATTTTATATCTGAACCGGTAAGGTTCCGTTTAATTTTGAGTCTCGGTTCGAAACGGTATGTCCTTGGCTGATACCTACCAATAAAGTAAAACCGTTGGTGTCTATATACACCAGCCTGAGTCTACATATTTAACTAACATCAGGGAGAGAGGCTCATCGTACGTCTTGTGAGGTGTCTGTGACAATTGTCCATCCCGCCCTCGGCGTGCGCGGTCCCCATCTGCATTGAAAGTATGGAGCAATGAATGAATAAAAACGCAGATCTTGTTTAAGAATGTGAATTTGGATGAGAATGGCAGATCTGGATTAGGAATGCAAAGATCTCATCAAGAATGCCAATGGTGACTAGGAATGCAGAGCTTATCAAGGAGCGCATATCTCAATTGAAGATTCAGAACAAACCCTTCGTACTGTGGGTCACCAGTCTGAAGCGCGAATTTCAACTACTTGCCTACCTGCCATATATGAATCGAGCTACGATCTGGTACAAAAATAATGAGATGCGCAAAGCAGAAGTGCGGTACAACCGACACAGGACACAAGGAATTAATAGTAGTGCGTGTCAATGCAGTGTGTGATGTCGTACACTTCACTGAAGTCGATGCCCATGTAAACGCCGTAAAGACTGTGTTTAAACCCGGTTGAAACGAATCTACCACACCATTCATGTTATATCCTCGGAGAAAAGAAAAGAAAAAATCTTTAAATACCGAACTATAAAAACATTGATTCGTATCATATCCGAGAACTATAAAAACATTAATTCGTATCACATATATTCCCGGTATATGATAATGTCGTGCACAAACCCCGCAGGGACATACACTACATAATGGCTGGCCCTCAAAACGCGATAACTGCTGCACGATCCATACAGCATGCACTAATACAGTACGTGGAAACAACAGGAACACACACTGCATACCGAAGACATGCAACACACAGTCACACAAGACATACAGAAGACATGCAACACACAGTCACACACGACTTACTGAAAATATGCAACAAAGTCACACACGACATACTGAAAACATGCAACACACAGTCACACACTACATACTGAAGACATGCAACACACAGTCACACACGACTTACTGAAAACATGCAACACAGTCACACACGACATACTGTAAACATGCAACACACAGTCACACACTACATATTGAAGATATGCAACACACAGTCACAAACGACATACTGAAAACATGCAACACACAGTCACACACGACATACTGAAAACATGCAACACGCAGTCACACACAACATATTGAAAACATGCAACACACAGGCACACACGAGATACTGAAAACATGCAACACACAGTCGCACACGACATACTGAAAATATGCATCACACAGACACACACGACATACTGAAAACATGCAACACACAGTCACACACGACATACTAAAAACATACAACACGCAGACTAACACGGCATACTGAAAACATGCAACACACAGTCACACACGACATACTGAAAACATGCAACACACAGGCACACACTACATACTGAAAACATGCAACACACAGGCACACACGACATACTAAAACATGCAACACACAGGCACACACTATAGAATAGTGAAGATTGGCTGCGCCGGGCAGCGACAGCCCTCCCACACACACCGAAGAAAACATCGCACAGTGATCGACGCTATAGAGTTTGGTCACCGCTTGTTCTTCTGATGTTTGTCTCGCTTGGTATAAGGCATTTCATGCCTGTACAACCAGCCCAGTGACACCCACTTTCGTGTATGAACGCATACGTGCAAGTTCCACCAATCAGGTGCCCAGCAAGTTACGAATAACGAATACGTTTCTACGCATATACTTAATGCACCACCGCACAGGAGGGGCTTGCTTACAATTCGAGTAGTTTGCCACTGTGTTCTGGCGGTTCGCAGTCGCAACGCGCACGCGGCAGCAACGTCTCAATGATGTCGTATATTTGTGTGGGTCTCTCTTTCTTCACATAGTGGTCTGTGCGGATAGAATAAGGAAATGTTTGTATAAGTGCATGTGGACTTAGGAATAAGGGAATGTTTGTACAAGTGTATGTGGACTCTGGAATATAGTAATCTTTGTACAAGTATATGCATATGTGGACTGTCGTTCCGTGAGCAATTTACGCGTGGGTGGAATGGTCACGTGTGTTCTGACACTCTGTGTTTCTGTTGGGCTGGCGTGAAGTCATATCGCCGCTTATGTTAATTTGCATGGTTTTTCTTATGAAGTGGTTGGTACGTATACAACACATGAACCCTTAATTCAATACCTTCCGTATCGATTGCCACAAGGGGTGATACGATTAAAAGATAACGGTCAAGGTGAGTATACAAAGCTCTATTTGGGATGGGAGCCTCGAAGTAGGTGCAAGTGTCTATGTCTTATATACAGATTGACCTCTTTTTTTCTTTCAATAAAAGAAAGCATTGAGTTAGGTTTGTTTGTTCGCGATTCAACTGGGTAGGAAGGCCAACATTAGCAGTTAAAAATAGACATCTGTCAGTAGAGGTAACAAACACTACAGTACCACACAAGGGCGATTGATTTGAGTACAACGTGAATCCACTGATAGATTCTACAATGGCGCTCAGAGCGCTTGGAAATGAGATGCATCTTG
>NW_014040394.1:63323-67855 GCF_001186125.1 Sphaeroforma arctica JP610 | reverse complement strand
TATGTGTGTGTATGTATGTTTGCATGTATTTGTATTGGTATATTTTTCTATATATATATATATGTGTGTGTGTGTGTGTGTGTGTGTGTATGTGTGTGTATGTATATGTATTTGCATATATGCCTGCGTGATTGTGTTTCTCTTTGTATTTGTGGAACGCATTACTTTTTAATTGTGCAAACGTATATATGTGTGTATTCATATATATATATATATATATATATGTATATTATATACCCATATATATGACATACGGAAAAAAAGCATAATAGGGATTTAATTGTCTACTGACACTGTGTTTCATCTTTCACCACAGACGTGAATTCGTAGGCCTCATCCTTTCCGAAAGCTCACCAGTCGCCTACAAATTGCTGTGCGAGATGACCGCCAAGACCGTGCGTTTGGATTGGCCAACAGATTGTCCCGAACTTCTCTCTCAGCTTATACAAGGTGTTACCGACCCCAACACCGTGGTCGCCTCTAGCGCTCATTTCGAGCATGTGCGCAGTCAAACACACACACAGGTATATCGCGTCTTCTTCCCTTTCACGTGTTTTTACCAGTTTCATCAGGCATGATGCTGCATTCTCATACTCCTGGTGACATACTCGTTGTATGTATGCAATCGTTGCATAGTTAGTCTCGTCTCCTGACTTATGTTCGTCCGTCGTGTGCTCCTGTTTTCAGGCTCAGCTGGTACAGCTGGTTGGCGATGTACGACTGCGAGCACTGAAGTTGATGGGCAGCTGCGTTAAGGTCATGGCATCCAAAGTAGTGAACAAACGACAGGTATGAATGGGCTTGTAGATACATACCATGTAAACAGAACTTTGCAAGCGAAAAGGGATATATATGTGCGCATGTGTGAGAGTATGACATGACATTTGTGTGGGCTGTATGATGAGCGTATAAATACACATACACCGGCACAACTAGGCAATTGGTTGGCTACAATGGTAGTGCGCCTCGAGGATTTGTACACTGCAGTTTGGAAAGCTTTGGTCTGTTTTTGTTTCTCACGAGTGTTGTGGATGTGTGTGCATACGACGCTTTACTCGTAGCTATCGTATACAAAGTTCCCACATAAAGACTCGTCAAGTCAAATTCATCTCACACAGTCGCCGACAATCTCTTTCGAATGCTCCATTTACTCATACTTGAACCGGCAACTGGCACTGAAGCACTACCTTCAGTGTGTATGTCATTATGTACGTACCAAACCCCACACACTCCCAACACCGCGCACACAACAGTTCAGAGAGATCAGTGGACAGCTCTTCATGGGCGTCTACGGAATTTGGCTGGAGAAGTACCGAACTCCCCCACAGGGCGATGCAAGTGGAATTGTGGAGTGGTGTGGCGTAGAGGCGCGCACATGCCTGAAGCTGATGCGCAAGTTGCTATTGCACGGGTTTGGCGACATTAAAAAGGTGCCCGATTCAGCCGTTGTCATGGCAACGATATTGGAGGCCACCGCCACTTGCGAGCAACGAGCGCGCCAAACCGTCTCGACCAATCAAATATCCGCTGGGGGTGCGAGAGGATGCGACAATGCACACAACACAGCCAGACTTTTAATGAAGATACTAGTGACAGCCCAGGCACAGCATCCCTTTGGCTACATACCATATATAGCGCACACTTGTAATTTGGCGGTCAATCGTATACTCGAGGGTAGAGAGAATAATGATGGCCGAGTGAAGTATGTCCCAGGTGAGGGCGAGCGTGTGGTCACCAGTGACGACTATCTGCTGCTGTGCTTGACGCTGGTGAAGAACTGCCTCTGTGAGGTGGAGTATCAGGTGTGCCTTGTGGTGGACTGTTCCTTCTTATCTTATATTGGGCTATTTGTGTTTTAATCCTGTGTTAACCTTCTTCTTTTTTTCTTCTGAGCTTCAATGTTCCCCATAAATGATGTGTGCGTTTAAATTGCCCTAAGATGCATGCTTAGCCATAGTTTTTGAAACCATAGCTATATACTATCCGGGTCCGAAAAGTATTGCGCGATGTGACATCTCTCATCTGCAGCTTTGCGCCGGACACTTCTAGGTTCTGTCAAAATCAGTATCCCAATCAAATCCCTCGCTCTCCATCTGCCCATCACCACAGGATGAGGAATCGACAGACGCACAAGCAGCCAAGCGAGAAGTCAGTTCGGTCCTAACCAACCAGATGGTCGATGCGCTGGTGCGCGTGTTAGTGGGACAGTACTTTCTGCTCACAACGGCCGATCTAGATGAGTGGAGAGATAGCCCCGAGGCGTTCGCAATGGATGCCGCAGATCTAACGCTCCTCGAGGTATCCTATCCTATCCTATCCCTATCCTATCCTCCCCTACCCTATCCTATCCTATACTACCCTATCCTTTTCTATCCTATCCTATGCTATGGATGGATTTGAAAATGATATCTGTGTATGATGGGGCCGAGGGCTCATCAAACATTGTGCGTTTGCAGTATGTGTCCCTCGGCGGTGCTAAACCGAAGTCTCTTAACGCTATTGCATACGGAGTGTTTTGCCAGTCTCTGCGGTCTGTGGGAAGTGCTCGTAGCAACTACGGCTATTTGATGTATTTGGGATCTGCAGGGTCTGCTATGATGTGCCTATGGTGTTGTGTGTTTGTACCAAGCGAGTGTGTAGTCAGCGTGTTCCGCCGTGACGGGCCATTCAAACTTTCTGCATACACGTGGTTGAGACAGCCTCCAGATAAGTTCCCAAATATAGGCTATATACAGCCCTGTGTTTGCCTGATTTGACCTGTAACCGGGATTAGTCGATGTTAGTCTTTGTTACACATGCATATACACGTAGGCTTGTTCTGCGTCACGCAGTTCTGTGATTAAGTTAAGCGGCCCGTTTGCTATCCGATCTTCGGTAGATCAGCGAGTATCTGCCGATCTCACCACTCATCCCACTGATTTCCACCTAGTTAACTAATACTACACTGCTCAATACACCATCTCATTAATAATGTTGTAATGGACAATTATCCAGGTACGGCCTTGCGCCGAGGCTCTGTTCGGTGAGCTGGTCTGTCGGATGAAACAGGCGGCGCTACCAGCAGTTACCAACATGATAATGACCATATTTGGTAATTCCGGCGCGGCACCCTGCGATCCCAGTGACCTTCAATCCGTACTAATCAGGTAAACAGACTTCGTTTCCAATTTTTGGGGCTTTGCTATGCCTAATATATTATGCCATTTTACATGACTATCTACTTCATCCCCATATCTGATTATGGGCAATAGTCAAATATCTCTTGGGATAGGGGCTCGTCTATCTGTCGCACATTCGGTATTCATTTCAGTACAAATGACATCTCCACCCACAGAGACGCGGTGTACAATGCGATTGGCATGGCCTCCTACGACATCCACGACACCTTCGACTTCAAATCCTTCCTCGTCAGCACAGTTCTGCCGGATCTCAAGGTGCACTCGAGCACCCTCGCAGCCACACACCCAGCCACAGACACAGCCGCACGCACGCACTCGCCAGCCCAAACACCGTCGTGTAACTACTACTCGATTATCAGAAGGAGGGTGGCGTGGCTGCTCATGCAGTGGTCGGATGCGTGTGTGTTCACGGAGGAGGAGATGCAGTTTCTCTACGTGGTCGTGCTGACACTACATGCGGGACCCAATGGAGCGGGTATGAGGGCTGGAGTTGGGGATGTGTGTATGATGGGTATGGGTGGTAGTCATCCGGCTTGGTGCATATAGTTTAGCTGAGTATATTCACATACACATTGGTATACACACTAACGATTTTTTGAAGTCGTGTGTTTAGCTACCACGAACAATGAGTACATGCACATCATGAACGCACACCCACACGTCTAACATCATCTATGTAAGCACTCCGACGCAATACATACATAATTATACAATATATTATCCTGTATACTCCCTAGTATACACACCTGCTCAAATACACAGCACATGCGTGTGGCTTCAGACACAGAACCCAGATGTATGCATTTGTCATATTCCCTTGCACTTCGACCTATATATATATATATATATATAATATACATATATATAAATATGTATATATATATATAAATATACATATATATAAATAATGGATATATATATATATATATATATGTATGTTTATATGTATGTATATATGTATGTATGTATGTATGTATGAATGAATGGATGTATCTATGTACCTATGTATCTATGTATCTATATTATATATATATAGATGTAGATATAGATATAGATCCATATACTCATTTATTTGTAGTTACTCAAGTGTATTCAGATTCATGTGGCATGTGTCCCCGTATTACGCCCTCAGTTACAAGGTATATGCATACGCATATATGTATACCCGACTGACCTCATTAAATGCAAATGAATGCAGACCTAATGATCTATATCCATATATATATATATATATATATATGTGTGTGTGTGTGTGTGTGTGTGTATGTATGTAGATATATATATATATATTATATATATATATATATATATATTATTATTATTTATTTATTATATATATTATTATTATTATAT
>NW_014040394.1:48883-61383 GCF_001186125.1 Sphaeroforma arctica JP610 | reverse complement strand
TGTGTGTACACTCGCTACACACTGACTTGTATTACCCATATACTAACATGCTCGCACATACCTCTATGAAAACCCGCTGACCGTCCACTCGCACCGGTGTGTCTATGTGGTTACTCTTGTCCTTAAAGGAGAGCGTGGGCTAGCGGTTGGGCGCTGACGTATGCACAATGTGTGTTCACGTGCTACTTCCCGAATCCCGCATACACCCTTACTTCTGTTTTGAATCAAATCTGACTATGCTGTCTCATATATACTCCCCGTCCGTCCTCTCAGGTGTGTCTGGTCGGCAACATCTCATCCTTGGTGGAGAGCATGGGCAAGAGTGTGGGTGCCTCTGTTACCGATGGAAACGCAAACGAGATTTGTTTGCTGAATCCGCTGTGCCAGATCATAGCCACGTGTTCGGATGTCACTAATCCCGCGCACGTGTACTTGTTGGATGACTCCGTGTTGCTATGGAAACGAGTGGTCCGCCAGGTGCGCTTAAAGTTGTAGTAGTGCGTGCGTTGGTGAGAGTTTGTGAGTATATACATTTGCCTGTGCCTGCGCATGACAGATGCAATAGTTTGTATGCGATGCATTTGCTCCGATGGTCGCATTCCTTCTTTTCTTATTCCGCGCAGCATTTACAGATTATAGATAATCGCCATGATGACATATATATATATATATATAGTTGGATATATAGATATATATATATATATATATGTATATGAATATATATTATATTGTATATGAATATATAGGTATATAAAGGTATTTGTATGTATGTATATATATATATATGTGTGTGTGTGTGTGTTAATTCGTACTTTTCAAATTCGATTTCTATACCAACTTACTTTTCTTCAAATGACCATGCTCATTTTTATTCATATATTCTGCAATCATCGTCTACTCAGCTGGATGCACCACAAATACCCATTCTGAATGTGTATCCGCGCACTATCAGTTTGATTGAGAACGTGGGCTCGGAGGTTGTGCGGGATGTAATGGCGGTACTGCGCAGTTATCTACTTGTTATCCCGGATCTCTTTTTCCCTGGATCCAAACAAGTCCCTCTCGTTGCCATGGCAACCACGTCTCCAGCTGTGGCCTCAGCCGCCGAGAGTATCGGTCAGACGCATGTGGTGTGTACGTGTGTCGATGAACACGCTTAGTGCATACATAGCATTTGTCCTATCGTTGAGAAATCTTCCTTCTTCTTCAATAAATTACTAGTTTCTTGTTCTCTCATTTGGAAAAAAAACATACACGAGATGCCGTTCAACCAAGTGCTACTATCATGCCACTCTCGCCGTTCTGACCACGTTATCTACAATTTCCATGCTGCAGTATAACTTATGCGAGCGTCTCGTCCAAGCCCTCGCCGCCTGGAAGGATTCGGGCTGCAAATTAATAGTCGATTTCATAGACTGCGCGTTGGTTATCGGCGGTGTAGGAGTCGCACGTGGCCCCATGCGGAGTGTGGTGGTTGCCATGGCGACTCGGATGTTGGCTGAGAACCAATCAGACGGCACAGATGTGCTCGTGTCATTCTCGCTGATATTGGCGCGTATAGCTGTGCAATTGCCCACCGAAGACCTGTGTTCTATCTTAGCTGAGGCCGTGGTAGCCACTAAAAACATACAAATACAAAATGACACACAGAACGGACCAGTGAATGTTGCGAGTGGTGTTGAGGGTGATCGCAGTGCCGCTGCCAGAGCCACAATGGACTCGTTTGCTAACACATCATCACACGCCACACACCCGGGTGCGAAAAGGATACCTACACACATAAATACACAAGAGGAAGCGACGAGTTATGGGCTCTGCGTGTTACTTAAGGGATGGGTTAGGAGGTTAGACCAGACATCTAGCTACCACTCCAGGAAATTGATTGGTCTGGCTGCACCGGTAGTACTAGAGCTGGTGGCCAGGCGAGATGCTCAGGTGTTGGCAGAGGAGTTCCCTATGGTTATTGATGCGCTCGTTAGTATATTCGGATCTTTGGCGAACGAGAATGGGAGTGACGAGTAAGTTCAGTTGAGTGCTAGTAGATGGGTGTGTGTTAGTACTTGGCCTGTATAACAGACATCATAAGGGTTGAAGTGTTGATACAGAGTGGCTGGAATGTTTGTTTGTTCGTACGGTAAATGTGCGGCAAACGGTAGATTCCAAAGTGATGTACAACGTTTAATCGTTGTTGTTGTCCCATGGCGTTCGAATCCTAGAAATGGCCTAAGAGCTCTTAACTTGTTGTTAGCCATTGTTTCTCATCTTATATGACTCTACTTCTGTTGCACAGTTGTCTGGTGATGAATAATGATTTAGATACGTGGGCGCCGGAACCCGGAGAATTGGGCGAGACGTCGAGGGAGCGTTTGGTATGTGGGTTCAACTCAACAATGAACGCTTGCTGGTGAGCATTATTAAATATCTAGATCGTTTGCGATCTGTGATGTACTGTGTGGTTGATATGCAGAGCATTTTTATGTAACCAGTAGCACGCCTTCAAGTGCAGTGCTTTTGTGGGAATGAACAGCTGTAGATAGTAAGATGTGGTCATTTAAAATTCTTGCACGCGACCTTACAGATTGTCAATGCTATAGCAGATTCTTCCCACTCAACATGTACAAGCTAGCATTCAGCATACTGACCTTTGCAACTGTCACAGAGATTGCCACACAGCAAGCATATCATACTAAGCCGTTGTTTCACCACAATATTTACTACAGATGCAACACAACGACGCTGTGTACCGAATGTCGCTCAAGAATACGATACAGACACGCATGACAGGGCTTGCGAATACTGATCAGAATGGCTTCCAAAATCTATTAAGCACTGTCAGTCCGCCGGTGCAAAAGCAATTTGCCGAACTAATGCAATGACCTCGGTAGTGTACTCAAGTGGAGCAGGTGGAAATTCATCTGCGAATCTGGCTAATCAAGAAAACAATTAAAATTAATTAGTGTACTTTATATCTCAATGAGTATTCTGTGCGAGGAATCCTCGTTGTATTACGACTGCAACAGCTGCTTCACCTTACGTACATGCTGGACGGGCGCTCGGCAAAGAGTTTCGTTAACCATCCAGCAAGTGATATATACATAAATATATATATATATATATATATATGTGTGTGTGTGTGTGTGTGTGTGTGTCAGCAAGAGATATCTCTAAATTTGCATCAATATGCTCACATCCATCGCAAAGGTATACTGTGTTTATTTTATTCATCGATCGATGTTGAGTATTCGACCTTGATACTTGCGTATGTTGCTTAGACTCCGCGAATAACTCTTCTTGACTTTTATAAGGGCAACAGCCGTAGGCTGAGGTACGCAGAAGTTCATAAAACTCGATGAAAGTCATGTCCTCCCCAAGCATTTCAGTCAGATTTAACCCCTTGTGCTTGCCTTCGACATCGGCGGCATTTCTCGATACTATAGGCGCACACGAGCGCGCTGTGATTGATGTACAGTTGACAGACAAATCATCCTCGTCTTCCTGCAACCAGTAATCGTCATCTATTCTATCATCAATACTAATAGTCTCATCGGCAATCGCTTGCTTATCGACGCGTGCGGGAATTTTAATGACCTTCATTCCCGACTTAGTGCGTGTGACTGGGGGTGTGGCATAGTTGTCACTGAAGTCCACCACAAGGTGTCCCAGTTTCTTCTCAATTTGAATATCCCCGCTGTGTGAAGCTAGCGCCGAATTGAGTATCTCGGCTGAACCCGTATTGAAGCTTTTCGTTTGACTTTTCTTGCAAATACCACTACGCCCATAGAAGATATCGTTTGATTTGGACCCTGCACGCCCTGCTACTGGCCCAGTAGCCGCCATAGTCGTAGATCTTGAGAGAGATTGTACGTGTATAACAGGCGATTTACCTGATTTTGATTTCATCCTGATCATCACAGGTTTCTTGGTATCCGTATCTGTGAGCCATGACGCGACCGCGGTTTCAAGGGGACACACTTTCATCGTGATAGGAACCAGAGACACCGCACTGTCACGACCAAGGCTGTGTGAGGAATTATCATCAATTTTTTTACTATATACTGGGTTTTGATTTGTGGATTTCATTGTATCTAAACACTGCGTCGAAGCAACATTTTCTGTCGATATCCGAGAACTTATTGACTCCGCTGATAATAAACGCAAATAGAGTTGACGCCTCGATTGCTCTGACTCTGATGTGTCTTCACCGCGTAGATTGTAAGTACGCGTTTCGACATTCAGGAGAGACACGCTCCAATCACCTGTTACTAGCGCAACATTGGCACTATCTAGTTTATTTAGGAGGCCGCTATGAAGCCCGGATCGTGGTTTCCTGATTCTAACTGTAGGTTTCTGCCTCATATTATGCTTGCAATGATCCAAATCGTGTACATAAACAGGAAATGGGAGAACACATTTGCGCCTTGCAATCTTGGACATCATCATACGACTATCATCCGTTGAATTTACCTGATCCTTCATATTCTTTTATTTGAACTACAATATATGCATTATTATGAATCTGCAATTTTAGCGCTACATATATATATATAACAAGTAAATACTCGCATCATTTGAATCGCATGATTATTTTTTTTCTTTTGCTAGTGTCTATAAAAGTACTTTTCTTTTCAATAAACATAGACAAAACCTCTATTTGCAAATGTATTTATTTTAAAAAACACTACCCACAATCTCCAATAAATAGCTCTCGTTTCTTAAAGAATAAATATTTATTTATTTATTTAACAACAATAAAAATAAATATTTTGTCTAGAAATTCATTATTTTTCTTCTTATTTTTTCAAAAATACTAAACCAATAGCCAATGGTACTTTTTTTCTAAAACGAATATTTATTACATTCACAAGAAGATTCCCAGGCTCCCAGACCCCAGTCAGCCAGTCCCCAGACGGCAGCTCTCCCTCAGCCTCAGCCCTCAGGGCCCAGAGAGCCTCCAGAGGCTAGAGAGAGAGGAGTGCACCCCCCTGGGGAGTCCTGGGGCCTGACTGTTGGGGGAAGTCTGGAGTTCTGGATTCTGGAAACTGGACTCTGGCCAGTCTGGAGTCTCCTCTATTAGTATTTGGATTTTAGAGGCGCTGCTGACACTACAATCAATCAATCAGTCAATCACAATTTCTGAATTTCATGCCTTTTGTGTATTTATTTATATAATTTTTAAAACCCAAATTTCAACCCAAAAAAAAAGGGCAGTATAGTGACAGTCCGACGGACCGACTCGGACAGTCTCTGAGTCAAATTTCCAAGAGCTTAGGGCAAAGTTGGCAGCCTGGCACTGGCAGTCTGGCACTCACAAATCGGCAACCGGCCACGCCCGCCCTCGGGCCTGAGGCCTAGAGTCCACAGACGTACGCAAAGATAGTACCAAGAGACCTAAGAACAGTAAAAATAAATTTATATGTGTTATATTTTTTAAACAAAAACATTTGTACATTCGAATGTACTGTATTTTTATTTATTTTTTAAATGTAGTAGAATATATTATTCGAAATATAACAATTGAAACAAAATACACTGAATTTTCAATTTCAGTAGAGAGTAGAGACTACTAGAGAGTGACAATTTCAGTAGAGAGTAGAGACTACTAGAGAGTGATGTCTGTATGACTGCAGTATGAATTTTTATACTGTATTGTATTTACTATTTATACAAATAGTAAAATACAACTTTTTTCATATATTTTTAACAATGAACTGTAACCGTAACAGTTGTAACGATAAATGAGCTGTTTTTTTTTATAAATAGAAGACTGCTACAGTACATTTCCATAGCGGCATAGCCTTCTCATCAATTATACAGAATATCTTTATATAAAGTAAAACGCATAGATTACGATGCTAATAGCGCTAAACTTTTAACAACATTTTCATCTGCTGGTTGACAACTTGACATGCATTTTCTGTTTCTCATTGTTCAACCGGGTACGTTACGTTTATACAAAAGAAAAGATTACATTAACGTTAAACGATGCAGCGACCCTACCCCGAACTCTGAGTCTGAGGCTCTGAGGCCTGAGCCTTCTCATCACTCATACATAAATCACACTTGATCGCGTGACCTCTGACGACGGACAGAGTCAGACACTCTGACCTCTGTGAGTGATTTTGAGATTTGAGTATCACGACTAATATCAGAGCAAGAAAGAAGTATGTATGTGATGTGACGTTTTACGTTTGTGTACTGAATTGAAAACGTTGTATCCTTGTATATTTTGGCCTGATTTTTTTTTTGCTACATGTCTTTACATCGTACTAAAAACTGAATAAATACACACTTCATTCGACGCATAGAGGCTTAAAGGCTTAGGCATACTGGCGTGTTTATAAAAGATATACGTGTTACGGAAAGTGTACTTGTTAGCAATCCGTTGCAGGTATATATACAATTATACACACAATTACACAACAACAACAGTAACTCAGTAAACACACAATCAAACAACCCCATAGTCATACTACTAACTATGTTTGTATGCTAAAACAAAAAAGAATCGACACTAGTATTGCCCATAAGAGGTCTGGCGGGCCTTTCTAACCGTACCGACAGGAAAATGAGGGAGGGGCGGCGAGGCCGTGGCCCGCGGGCCCGAGCGTGGTGGATAAATACTATGACCCAGAAACGACCCCTTTTATGAATTTTGGGACTATGTAACGCATCAAATAGTTAACCATTTTACGCTTCCGCAATGGTTTTAAAACGTTGCAACGTATAACGGTATGAGGTCTGTCGGAAGACCTCTCATTTTGGCTCTTAAATTTAAAAATAAATTGCGAAACCGGTTTGGCACTACCTAATTTTTTAAAATAAAACAATTATAAAATGTTGAATAGGACAACAATTACTGTTTAGATTCATTTTATTAAAAAAAGGTATTTTTTTACTACTTGATCAAGTCACAGAGCAGCGAGTACACATTGATTTGTTTTTAAAAAACCACCCTAAAATGTCTGTAGACTTGTTCATAGCCGTCTAAAAAATTAGACATATATGTAAAGCTTTTATATTTATTTTAAATATTACATATTTACGTATTTACGCCGTACATCCGGCCCAAGTCAAAACAAGTGACAGCATCACAGGCAGCAACAGTGCAAGTGTGAGTCTGTGTGCAACCTCACAGACTGCCAGACTCTCACACTCACAGCACAATCTCTCTACTCGCTCTCTACTCTCTACTCTCTAGAATGACACCACTCACTCCTCACAACACGTAACACAGTACACACTACTGACTACACAGTACACCTAGTCACATACATTCACAAAGTCACAAACTCACAACAGCGAACAGTCAACACAAGAAGTCACAACTCACAAATCACAACTCACAAGAAGAGAGGTCACAACTCACAAGTCACAACTAGTAGACTGTAGACGGTAGAGTATTTACACAGTACATAGAGAGCGAGGGAGACTGAAAGTCTAAGAGAGAGAGTAGGGGCCAGTTTTAGGGTTTATATTCAACATAGCACTCTCTCTAGATCAGAGACTCAGCCACTCAGGTCAGCCTCTCAGCCTTCAGGGCTCAGGCCTCAGGGACACCGGCTCCGACGTTAAGAATTTTATAGTGACAGGTGTCGTATGGACAAAGTCGTCATTTTTTTTTTTAATAATTGTCTCTAATCTCTATGTACATACTCTATCTCTATTTGTTTGTGTTCAAATTTACGGCAATAGATTGAGCGTTGATTGAGTATATATGAGTTTTATATATGAAATAGATTGTAGATTAGAGTAGAGAGAGTCAGTATTTTTTACTCTGCTATGTCTACTACTAAAAAATACTTCACAGTTCTCACTTTAAAGAAATACTGCAATACGTTCGCAATTGTAAATACGTCACGCGATCCGCAAAATTGTACTGTAGAATGTAGTATGGAATATACTCCGTGCCCTGTTCTATTGGATTAGGGCTGGACTGACAGGACGGAATGATAGGACAGGATCTTCTCTGTGCCCTGTCCTACTATTACTGGACCGGACTATTCGAATGAGACCTTCTGGACTGGACTTTGGATGATGAATATGAGGACCATGTGACCTGGATATTCGATGAGATTCTCTGATGGCTTTAGGATATAGGATCAGAGGATCTCTTCTACTCACTAGCCCTACGTTAGTGGGACCTGAGAGGCTGAGACAGTCGTTATATTACCAAGAGTAATAAACGGTTAGTATTACCTAGCCCAATTAGCCATACTACATGAGACAGTCGTTATATTACCAAGAGTAATAAACGGTTAGAATTACCTAGCCCAATTAGCCCCACACATCAGATGACAGAACATGATTTGAATAACTGAATTGCCTTTTTTTTTACAAAACAACAACTTAGGAGGCTATGAAAAAACTCTTAGACAGTAGACTGGACTGTAGAGCAGACTTTTATTCGTAAAACGTAGACATGCTTCCAAATCGATGCGTTAATTCACTTTAGGCCCGCCATTATTTTTAGCATAGCCCGCCAACTATATTTTGCCAAAAGATGGGCTGGTTTGTTGTTAATTGGGCAGATTTTCTACTGAATACATAGTAAAGATCCAACCAAAATAGGTTTTTATAATTGGCTTTTATTAGTATACATAGTATCTGAAAACGGGAGAACGGTTTCAAAACTGATCATTAATGTAAAACATACTACGTTTTCAACATTATATAAAAATATAGCGCATATAAATACATAATTGACTATTTGACACTACTGTAAATACATAATTGCGACTAATTGTCAGCGGAAAGCCGGAAACCCGATGAACTCCAAATGAAATTTGTATCTCAGTTGATATAAAATCAAGCCAAAGTAATATATATGAAGAGTACAATTGTTTTTTTTGTTTGTTTGTTGTTTAAATTTATACTTTACAGCAAATATCATATTTTTAACCTTCTCAAATCTGAAATTCCTGAATCTCACTTCTGAAGTTCTGGCTTCTGTGTCCAATTTTCAGAAATATATATATATATATATATATATATTAAACAAAAACAATGCAGTCTAAACTCTAAACTCTAAACTTATAACTTTTATAAAATATATACAACTATATATTTAGAGAGTAATTGAGTACTGCCACATAAATAATAGGAGAAGCCCGAGCCCGGGCCGGGGACCCCTATTATTAATATTATTATTTTTAAATATTTTTAAAACCCCCAGAAGCTAGCTTTATGATAAAACTCTAATATAAAACAATCCTTGTTTTACAAAAAAAAACAATAAAAAGCTTATTGAGGTTAAAATTTGGGTTTGGCGTGCTGCAGCCTGCAAGTGATTGGTGAGTGAATACTGTTGACTGGGGACAATGACATTGATGACAATCGCGTGCTGCAGCCTGCAAGTGATTGGTGAGTGAATACTGATGACTGGGGATAATGGACATTGATGATAATCGCGTGCGCCAAGTGACCAAGACTGCAGTCACTGGCTCACTGGCACTGCAGTCTGCACTCATAACTCTGACAGACTGTCACATCTCACAAGTCACAACTGACAGTATTTTGAGTACTGACTACTGACTCCTGGAGTCCTGAGTGCTGAGAGTGGCGACTGGCGACTGTCAGGTGCTAACTGCTGACTGCTGACTGCTGACTGCTGACTGCTGACTGCTGAACTGCTGACTCCACTGCTGAATGTTGACTGCAAATCTGCAATTCGAATCTGCTGACTGCTGAATGCTGATAGTGCTGAGGTGCTGACTGCTAACTACTGACTGATGACTGTTCTACTTCAGTGCTTGGCCTTTCGGGCTGCGGCTTGCCCATCTTGCGACTTGCTGTGTAATTCCTGTAAAGGCGCCGTAAAGTGACACGTAATGTACACGTAACGAGTTTTAGGGAGACTTTGTTAATTGACTTAAGGTCGGTTGTATATGATAACAGTGTGAAAGTGAGCCAGTGCAACTGACGATTTTGGACGACTTCATATACCAACGGTCTCCCCGACACAATCATCCGACACGATGGATAGCAATACGCAGCCTCGGCTTTCCACGACGGACTCTTCGACGACGGACAATGATATAGAAATGGCTGACATCGTCAAAGAGGAGAGCCCAGTAGTATTGACCGATGATGAACAATGTTAGGCCCAATGAGGATGACGCTCTTCAACCCACAAGGACTCAACATGGACAACGCAGCACATACAGATAAGTGTTTGAACGTTATATCGATTTTAAGTCAAGTTGATGTTATGTGTGTGGTTGAAACCTGGCATAACACCACGTTTCTTAATCATATACGCTCAAACACACACTACCATATCCTACACCACACTACACAGCATAATATCTTACACCCTTCACACTGTGGTATTGGCATCTTTTCCAAACACCACCGATCGAATTTTCAACTTGTACACTCTTCACCGTACGCGGTGTTCTTTATGTGCTTTGGCATTCATATGGCCGTGTTCTACTTTCCACTCAAATTGCTTACTGAAGAAGACGTCAAGCGATACATGAATCCCCCCGAGATTGGCGGTTTAACCAGATGTCGTGTGGGGAGATTTCAACTTGAAAACGATTGAAACTATTCTGCGTAAGACGTGGGGCACTTGGACTACCTCTCTATGCTGGCGGCTCAACTGGTACTGAACATGCGTATCATTGATCTACCACCCCCGCCTCCCTCCAAACTTATAAGCTGACAAACAACGGTATCTGTGGTGACCACACCTTTGGACTCGATCTCCAGATACTTCCCACGAATCAAATCCATCGGCCCCAACAAATGCCAGCAATGCTGCCGCCTCCGGACCAACGCCTCCCCTCCTATGGATATAACCGATATCGCCATCGACTGTATCACCTACGCAACAAATCCCGCGCGCGATTATTTCAAGCCGAAATCCGGGCGCATCAGAACCTACTACGGTCGTATCTCACTTTACATAGACCAGCGGAAGGGCTGCTACGAATCCTCGACCGCATCTGGCGCTATGCCACTAACCCACAAATCTTTGGAGGGTTCTATTATGACTTAAACAGACCTTGGGTTCAGCGGCTGCCAAACCACTCGTTCATCCCACGTCTGACCGCCCAAAGCAATGCTCAAATGTTCAAAGATATTGCGTACCAACGACGGTCTCCGCGCCAACCCTGCATACCGGGTACCGATGACACAGGCGCTACCCTCACTGGCTACTTTGAGGCCCTATTCAACTCTACAAACCCGTACGTGGTTCCACCGGATACCGAACCCTCTCCTGATGTCACTTCCACCATACGCCCCGACGATGTAATGGAGGCAATACTACGCTATCCTAATAAGGGACCTGGCCCCGACGGGATCTACATCCTCCTCCTGAAGGCCCGCTCTATCGAACGCCGGACAGTGGGACGCCCCGACACCAATAGCCCACTGATTAGACTCCTTGCCGAAGCATTCACTGAGCTACTGAAGGCGGGTACCTTCCCCGCAGCCCTGAACTGCAGCCTCCTGACAGCGCACCCAAAGAAAGCCGATGCAGATATCACCTCCCCCGCCGACTTCCGCCCCATAACGCTTACGCAATAGTCAGACGCATCTTTGAAAAGTGCTTTCTTAATCTGATTACGAGCCACCCCGGCTCTGCTACCCATGCTACCCAAGCTGGCTTCAAATCACGGTACTCCTGTCATACCCAAGCACTTGCCGCCATGGAATCTGAGACACAGTCAGAAGAGGAGTGGAACGACGTCTGTCTGGACATAACCAAGGCATACGATAAGGTCGCTCTCCCACGCCCATGGGTACTTCTGCGTCACGCTGGAATGCCCGAAAACTGGATCAACTGCCTCCGCGCGCTGTTTGAGAGGGTCCCTACCCGAGTGACATACCACGGCACGCTCTCGTCTCTATTCCATAGAACGAATGGCATCCTACAAGGCTCAATCGTCGGCCCCCAGCTCTTTATTATCTACATGGATTCCTTAGCTGTCACGCTAGCACAATTTAGGCCCAAGCTCCTCCGCTCTTACTTATTTGTCGATGACACACGGATCCAAGCCCCTCGATCGGTTTCGCTCCAGCCCTTCTTAGATGACATTGATGCGTGGGGATGCAAATCTGGCCTCGAACAGGGTGTCATTAAACCCCGAGTACGATCTACCGACTTGCGACACGCGGCGCCAACCCTCCGTATAAATGGTGAGCTTATCACGCCGACGCTTGCAGACGTACCTTGGAACACACGTTATCTCCCCCTGAAACTGGCGCCTACACATGCCGAACCGAAACACTCTAAATACCTGGGGTTCCCACTCTCTCACAGAGTACCAGGAATCAACCTCGCTAGACATATGGAATCCCTGGTTGCAGCATTGTCACTGGGTATCGCCTCTTTCCGCGCTTATGGCTTCCATGGCTTCAGCTGGCGACACCCCCGCAACCGACTGGTGATGTTCAAAACATTCATCCTATCCACGGCTACATATGGGCTGAACATTATTGCCTGAGCTCCGCCTATATGGAAGGATGCGTTGGACCCCCTATTCGAGCGCTTT
>NW_014040394.1:32308-41150 GCF_001186125.1 Sphaeroforma arctica JP610 | reverse complement strand
AATCATTCTTACACAAGCTACCACTGCTAAATCCTAACTGACTAAATTGTATTTTAGTTTAATATAGTTTGAAACCTAGTAATTTCCATCGAAGTTTACACCACGGTCTGCGTATTCTTATCCTTTAATGGATAGAGTAAGTTAAACCGTGACGCCACATCAAAGAAGTGGCATACGTAACTGTCGCCTGTGTGCTCGGACGTGGGGTAGGTCAACCAGATCAATGATGACCCTGCGCCATGGAACATCTTCAGTCACACTTTTAAGCTGTGCGAACCCAAAGCTGATTTGATTGAGATCACAGTCTGTACATGACTGATATACTCTGTCAATTAAAGTTGCCAGCTTAGGGTGCGCGATCCCATTTTGCTTAGCATCTGGTGCTTCAGCTTATGGGTTTGCGTCAACCAAGTAAGAATGTTTTCATCATTCTGCTCCTCCAGAATAAAGGTAGGGTGTTGAGAATCCACTTGCGTGGTCTCTAAGTCTGTAGTGTTTCCAGACTCCTGTCCTGCTTTTGCATGAGTGTCATAAGTGCGCTCATGCGCGTTAGATACACCTTACGTATTAAATAGTCGCATTATATGTGTATACGCTTCAGGATTGTCTTTCATTAATCCCTTTGAAAATAATGTATGAAAGACCTCGAGCTTTAGCTAGAGACTGACGCTTCTTAACAGTGTCATTAGTAGATTGTATTTCTTGTGCACAGACTTTAAATACTGTGTTGCCTTTGAACTGCTTAACGTTCAATTGGGTAGAGAGTGGAATCTCTGATTCTTTGACTTTGTTAAGGAAGGTCTCAATAGGGGACCATTTGGTTGTTCCAATGGGACCTATACGACATATAATAGTATGTCTCCAGGGCGTCTTCTGGACAGCTCGGGTACCTTGATATAGGAAAGTATCTACTTTCCTATCTAAATATATTGGCTCGTATTGAATCATGCTGATCAATTTATTGAGCCATGGATCTTTACTCCGTACGCCTCAGTAAAATACCAAACATAAAAAGTTGGTCTAGTTCTATTAATAGAGCTATATTTACTTTCCAATTTTATTTATATCTGAATACTTCGGTAGCGAGATGGCTCAACTGAATATAGGTTTCTAGGGACTATTAACGTTACCTAGTTGATCCTCCGATAAGCCAACCAGATGTACCAGTCTGATGAAGGCTAAGTCGGTAATTCTTGATAGTGGCAAGTTATTGGTTAAGACAATAACTAAGAACGTCAAGAGTATTTTTCTTTTTTATTTATTTATTCTAAAGATAGGATTTTATGAGTCTATCGGATTCGCCCCAGAAAAGAGCGACAACGAAACACTAAATATCGATATTTACACGATATATAGAATTTACCTACGCGTTTGTTTATTCTAAGGCATTAGTATCGCCTTGATTAGACCGAATCTTACAGCCCGTGATACATCATGCATTTGTTCAACTGAGTATTATCGCCAGTGATGATGCATACGAAGAGTATCACGGTAGTACGCTCTCCTCGCAGCGTAACATAACCAAGCTGTATTCGGTATGTATCAAGATGTATGTATGTATCAGAATATGTATGTATATCATACATACATACATATTCTGCCTTGTTTCACTATGTCACAATCATCATCTATACGTGCTAGTTCATATAAAATTCGTCATGAGGAAATCGGTAGCTATTCTATTACAATCTAACCTCAGCAGCTGATCCTACCAATGCATAGTTTTCATGTGGCTTATTTGTGAACGTTGCCAATTGTATGGAGATAACACCAAAAGTGCCAGGATAGGCTCATTGTCACATCGATGTCGTTTTCAATTTATTCTCTAAAAACCTATTTCATAGTTATTTTTTAGTCAGCCCATAAACTTGTACATGAAAATTAAAGGTGGAATGTTAACTTCTTTCCAACCATAAATAATATTTATTCAGTCGACACTCGTCAATTGCACTAGGGTCATCGCGACGCCTCCGCCAGTTTGGTCGCCCAGTTTGTACATACTATCGATGATAGTCCATACAATCGTTATATTTATACGCAATATCGAATTCGGCTATCGAATCGTATAGTTCCGAAGTCCTTTGTGTCTACCTTTACAAACGACTACGAACCGCGCTAACGCAAATTAGAAAGCAACGATTGGAGACAATATGTAAGGAGTAGCGCGTTGATCGTCCCCCATCCTGATACTCATTTATTTTTACTCAACCGCCCGGTCACCGTCTTATATCAGTTGTCAATTTCTGAGAGACCCACTAGTCCGGTACAATCTTTAAATGCAACTCTTTGAACCTCACCGTTTTATATCAGTTGTCTATTTCTGAGAGGCCCACTAGTCCGGTACAATCTGTAAATACAACTCTTTAAACCGCCTGAGCCTTTTTGATCTAAATATTAGATATAGCGTGAAGAGGGTGTTTGTTAGCTCGGTGTTCTTCCGATTTTTTTTTCGGCTGTAGGGTTTTAATTCGTGGTGTTAATCGATAAATGAATTATAATCTATGGTTTTATCCATTTTGTTGCTTGACGATTAATTTTGAATTGTATAGTGTCCTGAATAATAGTCGATTGAATATCGAAGGCGCAGAATCAATACAACTGGACAACTTGCGCATACTGCAACGAAGACTCAAGAAATTTCTGAGAGTATATAGCACATGTACAAGTGCAGCACTCTTTTGAATATATTAAATTTCAAATTCTCTCCAGTTTCACTCGTTGGTGCCGTTCCACAGATTCAACAGAAAATGAAAAATGTTGTATACGGCGCTTAAATTTGAACATAATTTTACAATTGTTACCCTCAGTTTACGCCACGCCATCTGATACAACATCTAAGAAAGTCTGATAGATAGCTGTTTTGGATAAATTATATGGTTGGGGGGGTTTAGGGTTGTAAAATGTGCGAGATGGAGGTATATGTCCAGTTATGAGGAGACATAGATCCGTCTCCAAATTTACCATATTCAGTCAAATTTTGAGCGCACTCGACGCAAGGGAAGACAATCAAGGCCGACGAAGTCAACAGTAACGATAATGATGAACGATCAGCGAGCAACAGGAAGCGCACCAGGCGGACAAATTGGCCAAGTTTCACTGATACCGAGGGACACTCCCACTTTTTCCACCTAGATGCATGCTCCGCCCACACGCCAGAGGGATATGGACCAAAGACTCGGGGTAGAGCCTTCGTTGAGATGCGTTTTACTAAGCCAAGTCAAGATAAATCTTGTACTGTAAGATGTCACTTTCCACTCATACGCAAGCTCAGAAGCACATATTTGGGAGGCTGTAGCGCATCTAAAGACCAGTTAAACAAAAAAATCAATTCCAAAACCCACAACCACCGAATCAAAATACTGAGTTTTGAGTCCGGATCCAAATATTCTTGATATTAGTCATCAGAAATATTACAGGCAGATCCGGTAAGCTAAACCGGAACCCAGCGTGTGAGAGAAACACTCACGTAGATGCCCGAGTCTAGTGAATTAGAAAACACAAATGAAGACTCAGTTCGGTTCTCACAGACGAAGGACCTTTTCTAGCTGAGATAAGCGTATTTTAGAAGAGGTCTATTGTTTTCTTTGGACGTACCTTTCCAGATACTCTCTACACTCTACACCTTTCATGGTCACCATCAGGATGTCCAATTCCCAAATATTCTGTGTTCGAACACTGTTCCCGAAATCCCTTACTACTCATACGGGCTCTAGTAAAAACTTGCCAGTGAAGATTTTGGCTGTTCATATATTGTAGTAGTTGGACGTATGAGGCACCACACATGCACGAAAAATAAAGCGGCCGATTTGTATCAGATGGATTCTGCGCTTCCCTTGTCGCATTACATCAACCAAAATGATATTGAAGACTATTCACATAATTCAAAGTATCTAGTCATGACTTGTACTGAAATTATACCTGATCCATATGCCGCCCATCATAATAGAACCAAAATATAATCTCAGTCCCTATCTTATGCTCTTGTAACCCTCTATTTCTTTTTATAGGATGATAGCAGTGCAAACGTCGGGAAAACTGACGAGACTTCACAACCGCAATGTAGCCGATTGCTACACTAAAATCCACCAAGCTAAGAGCCAGCAAGCAAATACTGAGTTTTCCTTACATAGTAGCTTTTGTAAACCAATATTGCGCCAACCGGCACAACAGTTGAAAATCCGAAGGAATTTCGCGCTCCACTTTCTCAGCTAACGGGCAACGACATGGCGAAAAACCTCACCCCATTGGTACAAGATCCTCACGTTTTTTTTGTGAAGTACTTCAACCAAGCCAAATTGAATAAGCCTAAGTCAGCTCTGAGTGCTAGTCTTGTGAATCTCAGGCGACACATTTCAAGCTGTGCGCGATTGGAAACCATACTATACAGGCATAGAAGGTCTGAGTATCTATAGAGAGCTAATATTGTAAGTGTCAAGCTATTGCAGTAGAGATATGATTGAAAAGTATACTGAGTTTAGCACAGGAATTCCTCCAGGCTGGTTTATTAAGCAATTGGCTTGCGAAATACATATTTAATCGATTCCAACTTTCCGGAGCATTGTGTTAAGCCTGTAGATCAACTTATTACCAAACGACCTTTTTTCACGCTGTTGGGCAAAATCAAATCACGCAATCACATTTTGTGTTAGTGTGGTTGCGTCTGGAAATCGATTCTGCAAATGTAAATCTTCGCACGATATTCCTGGCGGAAGTGAAGAAGGTACTTTTGTGTGAAAGTACTTCCTGGTTCTTAGGTCGGAACGGCAACAATCACAAATGATTTTTTCAGGGGTCATATATAGACCATATACTACAGCGAATTGTCGTAAAAGGGCAAAACACGAATCTTTGTTCACAAAATTCAACTTGAACTTGCGTGGCAAGTCCCTGTCAAAATCATTGAACTCAGCCGGTTTGTAATAGTTCTCAGGAAATTCTTTGTCACGCTTCCATGCAGCAACATCAAAACTGCTTCGTAATGTTTTGCACCATGTGTTTGCCCATTCCTGACTACGTCGCCACCGTACAATCTTGAATCATCTAAGTGTTCGACAAATGAACAAAACTAAAATAGTACGAAAAATTTAGCCAAGAAGCGTTTTAAAATTAGTGAGAAAAAAAAACATATCTGAAAGAGGTTCAATTGCAAGTTATGGCTTTATTGCATTGTGAAATTTGGTCGCACCCAGACATACCACAACCTATCCTATTCAAACTGAGGTTTAGTCCCTTGGTAATTATATATGTTCGTCCATCACAAGGGTACATAACCCAAAAACATCAAGGCTCTGCAGCAGCAGCGTCAACTACCCACTCCTCACACATCTCGACATACCAGTCTTCATCCTCAACAAGAAAGTGCCGGAAATGCCAATCGGTCTCTAAATCGAGGTTATCCGCCATACTATTGGGAGTGGCCCAGATGCGCGCTGGAACCGACTTTCCATCAGTCGTACGTACATCTACTACACGCCTGTCATATCCTGGATCCTCGAACTGATCCAAAAGCTTCAGCTCACTCGAGGTGAGGTTTAACAGCAAGATTCCGACCACCTCTTCATCTACCGACAGATAGGTGAACAAATGAGTTACTTCATGTACGGCTTTATAGTACAATCAGAGGCCCGATACATCTGACACCACTACCCAGACTCAATATTCGTCGCATATATAGAGTAGGCAAGATATGAAAAGCTTTGTTTACTTAATATTGAGTGACATGTATCGGAATCTGTCTCGAAGATACGAATCTATGTATACAGGTCATGTCTACCAGATTTTAATCAGCTACAATAAACTAATGCGAATTGTCACGATTCAAAAATACAGTATAACTCCTATGTGCAAACAAGCATTTGCGAACTTTCACTAGCATACTAACAACTTTGTAAAACAAATCGGTTTGAAAAAAAAAAGCTTTAAAGACGTCCTCGATACAGGTTTCGGACAACATCTGCCTTTACATACAAACACGATATGTGCATTTTGCAGTTGAGTGTGAACGTGAGTAAATACAATATGGACAGATCAGACATCGTGTCACGAAACGAAAATACAATGCGCAATAGAGTTTTAAATCGAAGGTAATGGCCAAAGCAGCTAAATGAAGACAACCTCCACCTGCCACCAAATTTCGCAAAGATGCAAACAAATCATTTTCCAAAGACGCTACACAAACGCAAAAAGAAAAAGCTGCTACGGTACAAGAATAATGGTTCCAGGACATAGACGACATTCCACTATGGTGACGACATTTTTAGGTCAATAATATGCTTTATATCGCAGACACAGTTGGACGAACCCTTCAGCATACCTTGAATCGATTGAAGACAGATTATCTACTATTTCTACATTATATTTACACAGTGTTTTGATATATCCAGTCCGTGTATGGGTTAGTCTACATAGAATGTATCGACTCGAATCGGTCTTCTAAACAGAGGAGGCACAGGACAAGAAAACCAAGAAAAGTATGTGTATAAAATAATACCAATAGATACGAGCAGATTTGCATTTGTACATCTAAACATGATACAGGTTGAACAAAATATACAACAGTGTACTACATACCTCTGTGCGCATTTAATTTTCTATTATACGAGAACGCACAAACTCGCGTCTTTTCCAAGTAAAACTTCACTTACATTAACTACAAATGCTTCTGTAACTATATACAGAAGAATGGTATATTTCTGTGATAGAGGTAACTACCATCTGTAATGAGAATGAATCTTAGTGTTCATAAGGTGTATACATGACAGTGGATTTCTGTCCATATATATATGGATATGTATATATTTATATATATAATAAAGATATACATGTCTAAACATATATATCTATATATACATCCGTACACCAATTAGGTATATATACATAACCAAAAATAGCAGCATATACAAATATTCAAAAAAAATAGATACATAGATACATAGATATATATATAAACACTTGAACGTGCACACGTGTATTGATCATATATATATATATAAATATGTATATATATAGAAATATGTGTATATATCTTTATATTTATATATTTACAAATACATATATATGTATATATATACACATATTCATATATGTATACATATAGAAATATATATATACATAAATACATATAATTACACAGACACACACATATATATATACATATCAATATATATCAATATGCACGTATACGTGTAAATACACATACATACATAGACACGTACACAGACACACATATATTGAATATAGATCTATTTAAAATACATATTCATAATTACAGACATATAAATATACAAATACATACACAAAGATACACACACAAATGTTTATGTATCAATATATAAATATATATAAATTGATATATATATATCTATACATATATACATATATGTATGGATATATATATATATATATATATGTTTGTATGGCATGTATCTGTATCTATATGTCTATATCTATGTATATGTATAAGTATACTATGTATATGTATAAGTATACTATATATATATTTATATATATATACATAGACATACATAAAACATAAATCCACACACACAAAAACACACATGTATATATAAATATCTATTTCTACATATACATATACATATATATATATATACATAAATATCTATTTATACATACATTAACATATTCATATAAATAAATAAACGTGTACACACACGCACACATTTATATAGATATCTATATACATACATACATACACACACACAAACATTTATATATATATATCTATATACATATACACACACACAAACACTCATATATATATATATGTATATATATACATATGTATATGTATATATATATACATATATATACATTCATACCTGTATATATTTGAATATATAAATACACATATACATTTATACATTCACAATCACACACATATACACCGATACACACATGCATACTTACTTGCATATATATATATATATATATACATACACACACACATATATATATAAATACATACACAAATATATTCAAAAACATATATATATAAATGTAAATAGATACATATATACATACATACGAATACATATTTGTTTTTATTGATACATATATAAATTAACACAATCTCAATCTCACACGTACATACGCATATATATATATATATATATATATACATATATAAAATTGATGGACATACAAATAAATACACGCACAGTTACACAGATACAGATGTATATACATACATGTATAGATGTATATATATATATATATATACTTGCATAAATACAAATATATATTTGAATAAATATACATATCTAAATTGACACAATCTCAATCTCACACGTACATACGCATATATATATATATATATATACGTATATACATACATAGATATCTAGATACATATATATATTCATAGATACATAAATACATGTACATAGATATATAGACACACACACACATATATATATTTCCATATATATATATATACCTTCAGACATACATGTATATTTTTGAATATATAATTACACGTATACATTTATACAATCACAATCACACACATATACACAGATGCACTAGCATACATACTTTACACACACACACACATATATATATATATATACAAATACATTTGTACATACAATTTTATATACATATAGACAAACATACATACATACATTCATATACATATAGACAAACATACATACATACATTCATATACATATTTGTATATATAAATGCATATATATATATATATATATACATATAGATATATACAGACAGACATATATACATACATTCATATACATATTTGTATATATAAATACATATATATATATATATATTGTCACAATCTTAGTCCCACACGTACATAAGC
>NW_014040394.1:27392-30971 GCF_001186125.1 Sphaeroforma arctica JP610 | reverse complement strand
GACATACAGACATACTTACACACACACACACACACACACACACATATATATATATTTATATATATATAATATATATGGACATACAGATAAATACACACAGAGACACACAGAGAGACAGACAGACACACACACACACACATATATATATATATATATATATACGTGTATACATGCATAGATACATACATGTACAGATACATAAATACATGTACATAGGTACATACACAGACACGCACACACACATAAACACACACACATTTATATATATGTATATAAATATATATAGATACATACACAGACACACACACACATTTATACATATGTATATATATATATATAGATACATAGATACATAGATACGTACATTCTCATACATTAACTCATATATATATATATATATATATATATATATATATACCATAATCTGAATGAAAACATACATGCCGGTGTGGTGGACGCACAGTGTGTTAAAACCGTTATGATTGGTTTGACATATAACCAACCATATATGTGTACACATACGTATAAGTATATATGCATCCACAGGCATATACGTAGTAATATGCTGTAAAGAAATAGCAACTCCAAGAACATGTCACCCAGAAAGAGACCTAAAATCTTGTACAGCCCGGCATCCCAATAAGCACTCAGGAGCCTTTAAACACCCAAATTACCATACCAGTAGATGCTCGTATAACCCCTGGAAAGCATTGATCTTTGATTGGATGCCTACTATACTGTTTCAAGCGCGCGGTCACATGCTCTGGTGCTCTTCTCAACATTGTCATGAGTACCTTTTCTGACATAAGAGTACCGTATGTGAACACGTTGTTTATCTCCGCCATAGTCGTTACAAGTGAAAATACCTATAGAGAAAGCAATATTATTGAAGAAAGAAGTAGTTAGTTTTGCTACAGGAAGAATACGTGGTTGCTACTTGCTACAGACGAACGGGTATATATACTATTAATGTCGCGGCGAGCGTCATGACTTGCACTAGCAAATACTCGATTATCTCGGCTATGTGCGTTAGATGACAGTATATAAATACACGTATTTACATATTCATAGCTTTCTGTGTTCAATTTTCAGAAGGCTATGCAGTAAGGACCTCGGCAACCATGTATTTATCAATGTGTCAGTGCCATCTCGTCAGTGACACTGTGCTCGGGCAGACCTGGGCCGCTCCACGGACTACGGGCCACGGCTCCAGTCTCCACGACTCCACAGTCCACACTCCACAGTCCACACATTGGCACCAAAAAAGTACTCGCCGCCAAAATTAATTAATGTAACCCGTATACAGCGTAGACGTTTTGACGTTTACGCATTGAATATAAACGTAAGTACATAATTAACTTACGTCAATGATTACCACAGTGTGCATATAGACGCATGGCTCCTAGCGTAAACGTACTATGTTTTAACGTTTACGGAATGATTTTGAACGCATGTAATTACGTTTTACGTTATGAGACTGGTCAGACGGAGCCTCTCGGAGCCTTCGAAGGCCGGACTGCGTCTATTTGTGTCTGGCGACTGGGCCTGGCTGCCTTCTTGTTGTACATATTTACACTTTATAAAAACAAAAACAAAAAAACAAAAAACAAAACAAAGCAAAAAAACAAAAACAAAAACAAAACACCATGTCACCGTGATGATGATGTTGATGATGCAGAATTGAAGATGATGTGTTGCTGCTTTGCATAAAAATATTTGCACACTCATCATCAGATTCAGCTGTCATGTGATATAGGGTTTTTACTTTTTTACTTTTGGTTCGTGGATCTCTCTTGCGGTGATTGGTGAAACAAACGGACAGTCGGACAGGCCGACAGGGCTGACTGTCGCAAAAAGTGTTCCTATTGATCGGCTGAATATTTGATAAAATAATAAAATATAAAAGTCTTTATATCTTTTATTCAACAAGTGGATTCCAAAGTTCAAAACTCGTAAAATTATCGCATTGCCCTAAACACAACAAAATCTAAAAAAAATACATTTTCATGATGTTTTCTAAAGAATACCTCATTTTTAAATTCGGATCCGAGAATCGAGAAGCATGTTCTAAACTGGGCACTGGAATTCTCTCGGAGATCCGACATCTTGTACATAATTTACGACAGTTGCTGATTAATTTTTATTGCTTGTCGTAAAGCAGATCCTTTCAGACGAAACCTGGGTTACCTCTGGCTGGTTGCCTCAGACCCTCGGGCCTCGGGCTCAGGCCTGAGTGAGTCATCAGTCAAGGATTCAAGGGGCAAGGCTTAAGAGTGGTCACTGGAGTCATCAATACTCGAGCGTTTCCAGGCCTCCAGGGCCCAGACTCCTGCCATTTTTCAAAATCCCATACACAGATAGGGGGACAGAGTGCCTGAGAGGAATGAGAGTATGAATGTCTGAGAGTCTGAGACTAAGAGAGACGCTCGAATATCGGATGCACATAGTTTGTACGCCGTACGAACTACGGGACAGTACGGAGTGATGTGACTTTTTTTTACAATTTACATAGTAAATTAAAAAAATCAGTATTAAAATATATTACTGTAGTTCAAGGCCCAATGAGTCAATGACCCATCCCCAAGGCAGAAAGGTTCGTGTGCGCTGTGGGGGATACTGAGAAATTTCGAATATATATACTCTGTGGACACATTTTGATGCTCCTGCCTCCTGGTATGTATGAAGTAGGGGCGTTGGCAAATCTTAAAGCACGGGATACTCTGTACTATACTGCATAGGCGTATACTCTATATACTATAGTTTTTAATAAAGAAGGTCAACATCTGTATATCGGGATAAGTCGTCGTTCTGATGCCAAGCGTGGTTGTATGTGCTACAGCTCCTTAGACTATAACGTTCACATTTCAAGTCATAAGGAACTACACTATCAGCTCAAAGGCGACGTAGCACTTGTATACTATATTGGTGTAATTTAAAGGGATGGGTGGCTTCTTCCCATAACTCTCTGATCTGTGTGTTGATCATATATTTCATAGCGTCGTTGCAAGCCAAGGAGAATCACTTACCTGCGCGCGTAGTAATCATGGCAGTGAGAGTGGAGGCTGTTGCCCAACAATCAACACCAAGCCAGTCACATAAACCGTCGGCAGCTCAATCCTCGTCATCTCAGACAGAAAATAGTAATACGCATACATCAGACGAAGCTCTGGTCACGATAAGAAGAATAATAGAAGCGGAGGACTACTATGAAGTACTTGGGGTCAGCAGAGAACAGTCCAATCCCAGTTTATTCAGGACGCAATACATCAAACTCAGTAAAAAAATACACCCCGACAAACATTTAGACAACCCGGAAGCCACCAACGCATTTCAAAGTAAGTAGTCTGCACACGAGCACTCCAGTTTCATGTGATTTCAGCATACATTCTATTTACGATATGCATATTTATGCAACATAGGTATTAGGCAACATTTATCATAGCCTTCTAAATTGAACGCACACACACGCACACACGCACACACACTCACACACTCACACACACGCACACACACTCACACACTCACACACACACACACACAAACACACACACACACATGCACACACACACACATATATAT
>NW_014040394.1:21729-24367 GCF_001186125.1 Sphaeroforma arctica JP610 | reverse complement strand
TATTCACATACTTTTCTTAAGAAACAAATATATGTACTTGGTTTGACGTGGTATAGATTTGTCGGACGCGTCTTTCCGCAATTCTCAACCCCCCCTTACGATTTATCTAACCGGTTGTTCCCGTTGTATTATTCTTTCTCTTGCTTGAACGATCTCTCAGAATGTCAACATCTGTCACTTCGAGGTTAGTAAACTTAGTGCCCTTCGCATCCTACCTGTTGCCATCAAGCTTGACTGGGACACGGGTGACGGAAGACGCTTCTATGGACGAACAACGACACCAAAGTCAGACTACAGACAACGAAACAGAGAGGCAAAGGAGCTCTACATAATGATGAAGGAACAAAGAAAAAGAAGAAAGGGTGTTGCGTATGACAATCTCGTTGACAGCGCTATATGGACTCAGTTGTGGTTGAGGCTATTGTGCATGCATGCTGTTTGGAGATAATCCAGTTTCCCAGGCTTTGCGATAGGCGTGGCAACCAATTAACAACATCGCACCGGCTTATTTAATTGCTTGGTGACGCTACCGATGGCCGCCACAAAGTCATATTGGAGGGAATTATCGACGGCGAGTGAGGCTAGCAATAAAATTATATTACCATCAAACGTATGCGGGAAACATATGTTGGGTATTCGAATGGACGTTGTCTAGGATCGGATTATGTAGTAAAAAGCTAAGGTGGGCATGATGAAGAATAGCTAAGGAAAATTGTTATGTCGAGTCGACAAATTAGCGTGTATAAACTCTTGAACACGCTAGCGAGTAGAAAAGTACCGAAGTCTTGAGGAATCCTTCCATTCTTCGGGCTATTGCACCTTCATATTGCGTTTTGGTCACTTTGCGCTTGATACACATTTTTCAACACTTTTATGTGGACGATAAAGAATTCTCTATGGGCAGGCGTTCGCGTGTATCGACCCCATAGCCAGAAACAATAACCGAATCTGCAAATATTCTATACACCTGACATGTACCCGTTGAATCCTCTAGCCGGTGCTCGGCGAGTAATCGTGGTTGATGCCCTGCAAATATAAATACAAAAGAGATGTGGATCATACTCAATATAGTCTTAACTCTCTACAACTATGTCACCTTACTGGCATACCATTGTAAACATCTTGAACATATCGGTGGTGAGGTATTCTCTTTTACAAATATGGAAACAGCCCACGCCCCACATCCCCTTTTTTAAAACGAGTGTCGTTTGAAGGCTATATACATACATACAGTCGTATACATACACGCGGAAATTACTATTTCTACGAACAGTAGGGCAGTCGCCAGTCGGCCACATACGGATGGCATCAATGACACCAGCACCAATGGCACCCAAGAAATCAATGACATCAATGTCACCAATGTCACCATGACATGAGATGATGTGAATTGTGAGCGTGTAATCGAGAGGGCTTTTAACAAAGTTAAATATCAGTCATGCATCACTTATCACTGTTATCACTTGTTAACGGGGCTATGTATGCATTTCGAGGAATTCGAGCCCATGTACAAGACTCGAGAGTCGAGAGTACTAAAATATTTACGGAGTCCGACTACGGCCCAATAGTCTATTGCCCATACAGGCTACGGGCTACAATCTACATACAGTCATACATCCATACATACGGGGGCCGGCCCGGTCAACTTTATTACTGTAAGCGTAAGTTTTTAAGTCCCTGACGACTTTATTACTGAAAGCGTAAGCTTTTCTAAGTCTCTATTTAGGACTATTTTACTGGGTGTCCCCTGCCACTGTTATATACGGGTTGTCGTTCAGATTCACCCAAACTCTTGAAACTACTTTTACGGTTTTATGTCCCCAAAGTTGTAAAACCCGATTATGGCTATTGTAAGTCACAAAAAACTCGAAAAAGCCGGCATTTTGTATTCGTTTGGACTTTGGACTAAAAATCTTGTATGCAGATCTAAATACCGCCTGTGCGAGTGTGCGAGTGTGCTAGTTCCTTGATCATTTTATGCACATATATAAGAAGTCAAATAGTACGGTATTCGTTGGAAGCAAAGTATAAATAGCGCAAGCTAATATAAACAGCCTCACAAAGAGTCACAGAGTCACAGAGAACTCCAGAAAGGTCTCATTTCACCAAATAAAAGCTTCTCATTGAACAATTTTGGGATACAACATTGCAAACAATCAGCAATATTGGATAGCCCTGCGATCGAACGTCTGTACACAAATGTAGTGGACACTATACGTTTGTCCAACAATGTCAGAACCAGCCGAGCCTATCGTCAGGCGTCATCCGGATATTACCGCACGATATCAGTGCACGTATGTTATTACTGTGCATACCAGCTATTTAAAACAGTGATCGAGAGTCAACCGCGACTGAACGTGCCTGTGTGTACTACTGTTTCGTGGTTTTGTGTTATTATCCTGGTGACGGCTCATGACCAACTTGGCTGTCGCTTGCAAGTGTAAAAGTTTGTCTAGAATAGAAATGATCGATCTTACTCGTACATTTGTTCTGATAAATTCAATATACATACATACATACATACATACATACATACATACATATATATACATATAAATATATAAATATATAATAATTATTTATATACATATATATAAATAATAATTATTTATATACATATATATAAATAATATATATT
>NW_014040394.1:2489-16527 GCF_001186125.1 Sphaeroforma arctica JP610 | reverse complement strand
CATTTATTATTATATTATATATATATATATATATATATACATTAATATGTTGATATGTTTGTATGTATTGTTATGTGTGTCGGTACTCTTTATGTTAATAGTTCACACCGAGGTCAAATTTGTGTTTCGACTCGATCGATATTCGAGTATGGTATGATGTAGAGAATATATAGAGTTACGCTGAAGTGTACTATGTCAAATACCCAGGATTTCATCGAATACGAGGTGCAATCCAAAATTTCGATTTTTTTTAGGAATTCTATAGTTGCATAATCCGGTACCTTTCTCAAGATTATTGTTTGGAATATATCTGTTTCCATAGACGACGCTTTTCATACGCCAATCCGGGGTACATAGTGTATGTTTTAATGCTAACTCGGGTTTAATTTGCAAGTGCGATATGGCGAGAACTGCGCACACATGCGGTGTTAGTGAGCAGAGATTGTGGGACCAGAGCCCTTCATGCTTATCACGTTGAGAGCCCTTTATGCTTACTACGGAGAGAAGTCTCTGCAGATCACATTGTAGCGAGCGGAAAGACAGAGGCTTACACCGTACAACGATTATGCATATCTCTTAGTGTGAGTGCTTGCAATGGGACTGTTGCAATACGCATGATTGCATTCGGGCTGAATTTTACTCTCATCGTCAAATACTTTTTTCAATTTCGGGCTGCGACCTCTAAATTGTCTTTCCCATTCCAAGTTTCGTGGAATTGTACTCTCAAACTATGCGATATCTAAATTCTGTTAGCCTCAATACACATAAAAGGTCTAACTATCCTTGCAACTTGGCAATGGCCAGTAAACTCGAAACATCTTACACCGCGAAGTTCGCTCTCCACAATCGTCACCCAGCTATGTGGTAGAAGCTATTTTCTTAACGACCGTTGTTGTTGAATACTCACGATCCTTCCATGGTAGCGTGGCACACTATAACTATTACGGGCACATTCATGTGCTTGCTGCTGCTTATCCGTTTCACAATACGATTGCAGGTTCCCCGGCTGTGAGTACAAAAAAAGGGAACTGATTCATAAAACCGAGGAGCATATCTTCCGAATTCATCTGAAGAAGGACATCGTCTCAATCAGAAAGCAGAGCACTTATCGGTATGTTTCTTTTCAATGCGAGTCTGGCTGCTGTGTGGTGCACGCGATGATCGATAACAGTACTTGCGTTCATAGACATAGATGACATCGAAAGTAGGGCCTTGTTTCAACCAGACAATAGAGCACTTCTCTGTATGGTTCTCAATGGGCGTGTGTGGATGGTGTCTTCTCGCTGCTATGTAGTGCACTCATCGATCGGTCGCAATACGATAGTTGTAACAACTATAGTGTTGCCGACTAATTCATCGAAGTTAGTCGGTACTTGTTTTGCCTACGGGAAACGGTCATGGCTGCTATGTCTGTCGTTGCTACTGTTTCATGCTATTTCGATTCAGAATCAGATCTTGCTCATCACTATACAATATTTCTGCACCTAAATAGAAAATCGGGATACTCAGCCACTCCATACCGGCCCAACGTAACCCGGTACCTAAAAAAGGTAAGATAGATTACACTTTAAACGTCAGGAGTACTACTTTGTTATTACTCTGTTACGAATGCTTTCAGATGACACATGATTGTGCCAACAACACTCCCTTCACAGTGTTACGAATGCTTTTTAGGTGGCACACGTGTATAGCAACACTGCCACAGAAGCTGACTGTTCGTGAACAGTTGTATATGCTGAATTCAAATCTCACAGTGCAACTATGTTCAGCGTATATGTTGCCACATAGTGACATTATAGTTGCTGCAACTAGCATCGCATCACGTTTCTATCTAAAGACCTGTTTTACGCTCGATATCTAAAGGTTGCCTGGGTGGATGAAGTGTACGAATCCCATTACATTCGCAATGCCCTGGAAGCTTTGGAGCAGGACACCGCGTATGTTTACCTGTAATAGAGTTGCTGTTTAAATCTATGGACAATATCGCCGTTTTGTGAATATCTTCCGAATTAGTGTGGAGTCGCGGTACTCAGCTCATTCTCACTCTATCTTTGGATTACGTGTACCTTGTATACTACTGCTATTATCATATGGGTAACGCATACGTATCTGTTTCGCTCTTTCACAGTGCTATCAACAAGGAGAATGAAGCCGAGCGCGAGCGTGTGCGTGTTGCAGAACAGGTACCTTTTTGTGTTGTCTAATCACCGTAGTGCTAGCTTGTGCTGTTCACAGCGAACCGCCTGCTGCGCATAGATGTAGTTGTTTCAACAGATATATTGACTAAGATATGGCCGTTAGGCGAAGGTGTTAGGAAAGAGACTATCGCACATGCATGATAGCGGTTGATGTGCACTTTTAACCTTCGTATAAACAATTTTTTCGTATGATCACATTTCAAATAGGAGAAGGCTGAAGTGCAGGTAGCGGCAGCCGTACCACCGATTGCAGCCGTAGAAGAGGAGCAATTTCGAAAGGTATGCAGAGTCTTGAGCTAGTACACTATAGCCTATTTTGCTTTTCTGGTATACTGCCTTTTACGTTTTTATTTTCGTTTGGCGTAATTGCATGTCTAGGACGTTCCGCTCTAATATTTTCTACATGCGGTATGGTAGCGCTGAGGTTCACCCTTCAAATGATTCTTTTTCCACCATGTAGCACCAGCATGCTCTGAAGGTGATGATGAGACAGGTGGCCATTACCCAGGCATACCACAATGGCCTTATCAGTTCATGAATTGTTTCAGCTTGACAAGCTTCAGTCTCTTCGCCCAGCGTTCCGTTAGAAAAATCGTGATCTATAGAGGCTGACCTGTAAGGTTAGATCTATCCCTCATTTGTACACCATGTGTGTTCTTTAGATGAATTATGCATATCGATGCAGCTGCATGCGCGTCGATTATGCTCGCCGTGCGCTTCTATGGCTTCCTCAGAGAATCCACCCAACAAATATCGAGATAGTATCTTTGTGTTGCACCGGCGGTCGCATCACATGTGAGGTATAAGCTGCCCTGGCAAGAGACTATGCAAATATCATGCCTAGCCATGTTTTATATGTTGACGAGTCATGTTTTAGATGTTGATGGCACAGTTATGTATTTTCAGCTTTGACTAGGGAGTTGCGAGTCATATATCATTGCGTCAAGAACAAATGAAGGCCTGCTATATTCGACGAGTTCTCTTATTTACCCTATGTCGGACCTCGTTGTTTTTCCTATTGGAGAGTACAGATTTGGGGCTACACCAGGCAGTTCACTTGATTACTTGTCTGGTCTCAGAATCATAGAGTTGTTATTACTTGTCTGGTCTCAGAACCATAGTTTGTATGCTCTAGAAATCAGCACTTGGGCATTGCTACTGCGTGACTAATTTGACTTCACTATGCGTGTTTGTCTGTCAAAGCTCTCACACCTGCCACTTTCATTCGTACCAAGTACTGAGTATGAGACTATACACTACGCGACAATAAAGCGCCCGGGTTTCAGTATTCTGTGCAAAAGCAATCTAAATGATTATGGAGTAATTGTTTCTACCTTTATACTATGTAGTGGTCGACTAAAATGGCTCGTGCACCACAAGCTTAACCTTTAATAACTTGTATTGTAGCTGAGGGAACACTACTCTGTACGTTAATTTGAATATAAACTTTACAATGGCATACGTATCTGGCTAGATGTTCGATAATCAGCACTTTGAGCATGTTTTATACTATCATAGAAAAGTCGCTATTTACCACATCGGGATCATTAGACCTTCTTTTCGCTGTCCAATCTGTCATCGCAGCCTTCGTAAATCAGAGTAGTGTGTAGCTATCTGTTTCTTGTCGCGTCTTTAGAAAATATTGTTGGTGGTAAATATGTCTGATGAATTTGTCAATCTTAGAGTCTTGTTGCACCAGATAGTACATATTCAGAAATGAGAAATGGTACGACAGTCTGAACAGTGATACATGTGTGTATCTTGGCAGTAGCTGTCTGAGCGGCGAGCACTGGGCACTGCTGACCCTGAGATCCCTTAGGTCAGTTAGGATCCTGAAGACTAAGAGTCCTGACCTTATGGCTGATGCACAACAAAAGGGGGACGACTGATAAAGGAGTTGATATCAGCTGCTGTTATTTGTTTTGTTCCAAATAAATTCCATCAGAACAAACTTCCAACCCAGAGAGCTCTCCAATTTTAAATTTGACAATATCAAATAAGTTATAACTGATATGATACTGATACATATCATACATATGGTGCATGATTGTAAAAATACTGAAGTTTTTACTCTATATTGTTTTGTTTTATAAAAAAACAAAAAAAACCTGCGGCTTCCTGAAAGGCTGAAGGTAATAGGTATGCGCCATTTCAGATATATTTGAGCATAGATCTTACGACGTAATATTAAGCACCAATAAAAATCTCGAAGAGATTGTAAGTGTCGAGTGTCAGGCACTCAGGCTGGCTACATATCAGTCCTGTGATAGTCTACTAAGCATGCCAACACCGCCATCATGTCTGATCATGACCAAACAATACACTTTCACAGTGGGAAACCTTTTTCAAAAAAGGAATCACAAATAGTGAGTGTTCACGGGAACTGAAATGCTACTTAAACGGTGGTGACAAACGCGAGGTACCAAACCTACACCTACTAGTGAGCTGGACAGGCCATATGCTGTACATATCTCCAACAATGCTAGCATTTTGCCGGTTGTCTGCATGCATAGTCTCCGTGAGAGCTCAACATAATATATATGATCAAGCGTGGTACAATGGCTTGTCTGCCACTGCACAGAGTCAGTATGATCACTTGGCAGAGGACATCACACAAAAAAAAACAGAGGATCACTATTCAGGTTTCGGGCCCATCTTCGTACGGGCTGCCTTTCACGCATCCGGCACATATCACAAGCGAACGAACACAAGTGAATTGAATGGAGGCAACTTCCGACACCGAACAGAGATGGAACACAGTTCCAACAACTGTTTGGATACGGCAACTGCCGAGCTCGAGAAACTAGCCTTGAAGAACCAAGTTTCATTTGCCGACACTGTCGCCATCGCTGCGAGTCTCGGCCTGCAGGAGATGTGATTCCCAGAGATCAGCATGATTAGAGTGGTCGGAGGACGTCACGTTATCAAGCAAGACACAGAGGAAGAACTAGGTGCCCATTTGCCAACCACTGGAAGAAACCCAATTAAGAAGTTCCCGGAAAGATACGGCTTTGAGATAGATGAGCTGGTAGCACGAGTTGGTGGGTCGCACAACTTTGGGGCTGCCCACCCGAAGTGTTCTAACTATGTAGGCACATGGAGCAAGGATCCACTGAGATGGGATGTGGATGGCAAAGGCCCTGATTTTTTTGTGGATATGATGAAGAATCATTGGGGATGGTTCTGGGTATCGCAATTTGAGGACGACACTTTGACATACACACCTTCTCACGACCCCACATTTCCTGAAGACAAAGATGTCAGCAGTACCAGTCGCGGTGAGCAGTTTATCAGCGGAATATCTTCACCTGACGCAAAGAAAAGCGGCCCTCAGCCACTCAAAGGAAGCTCAGAGAAACTTCAGGCTCTCCGTGGATGTGCACTACTTACCGAGCCTGTGAATATCAAGGTGCCTGGATGGAGATACACGCACGGTTATGCGGCTACCATCTGACTTCTGGATGCTGAAGCACAAAGACATGAAGCGCCATGCTCTCAATTTTGCAGAGAGTGGCGACAAGTTTGCCAAGGCCTTTGTAGCTGCTTTTCAGAAGATGATTGGGTTGGGATCGGCCAGATGCTCAACCACAGGCACTGTATGTGGAGCATCACAAGTGTGCGAGAAGAAGTTGGACTCAGAGGGATTCTATATTGAAGGTACATGCAAAAGAAATGAAGTCATAGATGGGCCTTTGTGTGACGCTGATAAATGTCCCGAAGTGTGGCGAAATGATGGTGAATGCGATAAACCTTGCAATAACGAAGCATGTAGCTTTGATGAAGGTGATTGTGGCGAGAATGACTGCAATGCCGGCTGCACAGCGGAAATGCGCGGAGACGCCCAGTGTAACGAAGCTTGCAATGTCAAAGCATGTAACTTTGACCACGGTAATTGCGTCGAGGATGATTGTAGCAGAGGTTGTCCAAAGGCATGGGGAAGGTGACTCGGAATGCGACAGGGCGTGTATTAACAGAGCGTGTAAATGGGACAATGGTGACTGTCCGGTGCCTTCTGATAACAACAAAGACTGTGGTACACGGTTTTGGGGTGATTTTAATGATTGTTGCTTGTCCTGGGCTTTCTTTGGGCATTGTGAGAGACTCCCTAAATACATGCTGGCTTCGTGCCCCAATGCGTGTCTTGTAGGCAAACGCTTCGATCCAAAGTTGAAGAAGGATTGGTCTGTCAAATGCCCATCGTTGGCGGCTGATGGCCATTGCGAGGAAAGTCCCGAGTACATGTTGGTAGTGTGCAAGGCCTCGTGCAAACACGCAATCCATTAATACGACCCGATACTGATGGAGTAGACAAGGAGATCGAAGGATCACATAGATTGCCGGATATAATGATATTAACAATTGAAGTACATCCGCGGATACAGCTGATGGAAAATCTTGTCGAAGATAGAAGATCAAGCAAGAGAACTGTCTGAGTAAGTCTTCGAGTAGATAAGGGATGACGTCTTTAAATCACTACAAGTAGTACTGAGAAAGGAGCAATATGGGTATGCAGCGGGAAAAGATACAAGATACCTCAAAAATATTAGTATATTTCAATTTTATAGAACTGGCGGGCATAGCTGGCGAAAGTTGAAATCCATAAATGAATTGCATAATTTTATAAATACATAGATACGCATCAAACGACAGGTTGTTCAGTTTAATATATACCTCTAAACACAAAGAATGCAATAAATAATTCAATACATTTACGCATGTCTGATAGGATGTTCTACATATTATATCACAGACGGAGACCACTTTTTCTATCGATTGGAGGTTACCAAAACTCGAAAGTACATTAGTACATCCGCACAGTCAGTAGGTTCCTCCTACAATTGATATATCGCATGCATGACCAATACCTAGCACAATTGAATTATCATGTTACGTACACATTGATAAGTAGATCAGCTCTACGAGACGATTCCTATATAATTGTCACACATATCCTACTTGTCAGAAGTGTTCAGAGCATAGCACTCGGGCAATGCTGCCAATGAGAACTGTCCGACTGACTGCGACTGTGAATTTTTACACATTATTACATGTGCATGAGTTTATTATATATATAAATATATATATATATATATATATACATATATATATATATATAATAAAATACACACACATATATATATATATACACGCACACACACACAGAGATACACACACACACACACACACACATATATATATATATATATATATATATATATATATATATATATATATAATACACAATTACATATATATATATATATATATATATATATATAAATATACATATATATAAGTTCTACGAGTGGAAAAACATTCATATAAATACATTAATAAACACGAGTGAATTTAAGTACTGCACATACGTAGGAGTGGATTATCATTTATAAAGTACAAAAGCATGTATGAGCGGATTAGCATTTATATGTGTTCATATTAAAATAGTACATAGCCCTCTACATAATACAAAAAGTACTTTGTATGAACTGAGACACTGGAGCCTATTTATTATTTGCATAGGCAGCATAGTTTGTCATTTTTTTTAAATAGAATCATATACAGCAGTATGTACAGTATTTACATAAAAACATAAATATGGAAATATGGAAATATGTGGGTGGATTTCTCCCGCGCTTTTTGTAACCACCAAATAGCTTCTGAATATTTGATAAGAAATGTCCGTAAATACAAGATATTTTAAAAGCAATTCCCACCGCAGCGGCACGGCCCATGTATTACTAAGCAAGATAATCCAAGCTACTTCACAGTATAAACAGAACCGGCAGCCGGCGATCTTGCGTACATACCAATAAGAGTGTAGTGAATACCTAGCTTCGGTACCAGTTGTATGATCTTTTAGTATACTCTAATTTCTATTGCTTGGTGACCGACATCAGCATCTGTAAAATGAGCTTCACCTGAATTACTTAATTTGATTTGCAACTAATAAGCGACGAAATAATCGAAGTCGCTGATGGGATTGGGAGAGATTTCCATTCAAAGCAAAATCAATACTCACCAGAAAGACTGAACGGAGCAAAATATACACAACACAGTAACACACGAAGCCGACTAAATCCAAACCATATCCAGTGAAAATTACACATCAACGTACACACAATGAACAGCGGCTACAATAACGAGAACAGGCCAGTATATCTAACACCCTCACGCGGCAACCATGGTGATACCAAGCGAAGACTCACGGAAAGAGTCAACGTACAAGCAGATGCCATTGCACAACATATGTACGACGTCAAGGCGGCCAGAGGGAGATTCGATGTGTGGGTACAACAGCAGGGAACTAGCATTCAGCGATGCGCAGCAGACCATAGAGATAAGCTAGCACAACAGGAAGGTGTGTGTACGTGTTATGTATACTTGTATCTAGATATATATAGGACTAGTGCGAGGATGTCAGTATTCAAGTATGCATCAGTCGAATGAAGAGTCAAAAGTGCAGATGCACGTCAGGTATAAAAAGACTCGGACAGCATAGCACAGCAGGAGGGATCATGTACAGATTATCGTAATTATAAGTACATCATACACCTACTCAGACAACTTATCATATCATGATAGAGTGTATATATATCATATGCATAGATGGTGTTTGCACATCTGTGCTTGAGCATGCACAATGAAAATACTGTTGCGTAGTCCAATAAGGATGCACCTAGGATATGTGCATACTCAGATAGCTTAGCACAACAAGACGGTGTGTACACAAATCCTGCGTATAGCAGTAAGTATGAAAGCGGATTATGACATAGATGCTTAAAACAAGCAGAACTGACAGATAAGCCTCACAAACATATATACCTACCGATGGAACGACCTACTTATATGCTATGCGTAGCTACAAGTATATGTGCCGGTCATAACGCACTAGTGAATTTGAAAAGGTGCAGTACGACGTACAGAAATATGATGTGTACTCGCAACATGAGTATGATGTGTGAGTACTGATGCGAACCGAAATTGCCACTGTTGCTGATCAAATTTAACCACTGGTCTGACCACTTCAGGTTCATCGAGTATATCTATATCCTACACGCGCCTACATGCCTACCTATATATGCTCAGTGCGTGCCTATGTACGATAATCTTAACTCTAACCACCCAACGGCGGGGTTCATTATCGACATGAACTAGAGAAACCTGTAACCGCATAGAAGCCGCTGTGATGCTACCTTCCAGGCAGAAGTTGCTTCGGACGGTTGCATTAAGGAGCAGTCCATGTATCATATTACACAATCAAATGTCAAGCGTGTGCGTGTCTAGTAGAAAGAGTTTCCAGAGTGGAGTCTCAATATGTATACATCCTGAACTATAAATTGTTGACGGCTGCCACGGGAGCCCCCCACGACTCCCGTGGGAGTGTAGGAGGGTGGTGGTGGGTCCTCCTACACCCCCTAAGATACTGGGGTAGCCATTCCGTAGGGGTGTACAATGTCTGGGTAATTTAGACATCCCCCCCCCCCCTCTTAACCTGAACTCAGTGGGTCTGTAAATAGGAAGAATTTTTTGTTTGTGACGAAGACTCTAGCCGGCTGTGTATCAATTGTTTTTCAAACACGCCTTTTGAGCAATAAATTGCAATCTAATCAATTGCTGCCGATTTTTGTTTCAGATCATGTCTCCGACGCACAAATAGCCTTGGCACGGATACAAAGGCAAAAGGAGGACAATGCTCGAAGTAAGTGATTGGATATCAGTTTTGTCCTTATTACGGGGATGCTTCATAAATGAACAATTCATTCTCAAATCTGCCAAAAGCACTTGGGATCTATGTTGATTTCTTGTTGGCGCTGCAATCACATTTCGGATATCAGAAAGGTTTTATGCGAACAACATGAGGGTATGAATTGCATCAACAATATAATAATAGACGCTCGATGTAAACGTATCCAAACTACTAGGTTAGATGGTGTTGGTGTAGCGCGTTGGCGATTCTCGCAGTGATTGTGATAACAGTCCCATTAAGATGCTATCGGTGGTGGCTGTGTATTTATGTAGATTGGATTTGCGATGACTTCTGTAATCAATAACTACATTTCTTCTTTGATGTCACGCCTTGCTTCTATTTATTTACGCTACCGCCCTTGATGGACGGCGGGAGGTAACACATACACTTATGAATTTGTCATGTTGTCAAGTTCCACCTGTTTGAATTGCTATTTTGGATTGTTCTAGCAGCACTACCCCCATCCGTGCTTTATGCAGTGGGTAGGCATGCACGCCGCGTATACACGGATCTGTGCATGACCGAGTGCGCCGTATTGTAGAGTGATTTTAAGCGGCCAGACTATTAGAGATGTCAAAAGATCAAACTTGTGCATACAGCTGCACGGAAATCCTTGCAGCGAAGGTAAAGCATACGACCGTCCCTTCTTTGCAAATCTGCTGGTCATATGGTGGTTATATGTATTTCACCGAGGGAAAATAAAAGGGGATGGTTCTATTGTATATTTAAAACAAGTCGCTTTGCCTTGAGGATGTATTTTAAATTGAACCGTATTTTGATGTACAGAAACAAAGCAGCGAGAAGCACACGTCGCGCAGATGAAAGCGGAGCAAAAGGAACTCATAAACCGAAAAACACAGTACGAAGGCATGCAATCAGAGCTGGAGAGGGAGATAGATGCAGGGCAACATGCATTGGACGAGAAACGCCAAGGTATGGTATTCATGCTAGTATAATAAGTGCATTTCTCATCACCTAGAAAATCCTGGTGTAATTGTGCATAACGACTTGCTTTGCATGAAGTGCAGGTTGCGTGGCTAGATGGAAGATAGCTGCCTTGTCGTCGTAGTCCTGAAACAACGGTGCTGAATAGCATGATAATCCCACTTTGGAACCTATCCTTGCTTGCGCAAGCGCGATATAATTAATCAGCTAAATTGCGGCGGGTTAAAAACCGATTTTTGTTGTTGTATGGACTAGGCACAACTCACGCTCACTTGCTTGTTAATTAATCAATTCATGGTCTTTTATCTGGCGTTCTCAGTATGTCTCCTTCCAAAGCGAAGAGAAACCTCGCTGGACATGTACGACCACGCGATCTCGAAATACAAACAATGGATGGGACTTTCAATACGCAAGGATGTCGGTAAGTCATCTAACATGGAGATGTATAGTTTTCTGGGGACCCATTAGTTATATACAGGATGCTGTGGTTACTGTAGATGCATAAAATATTTTGCTGTCATGCTAGGTAGTCAGTATCGCGAATTTGTAGCAGATAACGGCAGCCTTCGCTAGATCAGACTAGAGGCGAATTGTCGAATTGTACCCAAATATAGACAAATACTCGCATATATATATATAGCGCGCGTCTTGAAATGTTTCTTTTTTTGTCCACGCACCACAGGTGACGGCAGGCATAGGGGTATATTGGTGACCTTCACACTTATTGACCACCACGATCCTGATCGAGGATTCAACGCTCATCTTTTAATCAATGACAAGAACCAGTTTTTGGGTATGTGTTGGAGTGGCTAAACGTTTTCTGAAGTCTGTTTTTGTAATTTCGAAAATTGGGAAGCCGCGATAGCGGTTTCTATGTTGGATTCATGGCAGCTCATGCACTAGTTCTCGCAATGTACTTCGTACTCAATTCAAATTGACTCATCTGAATCAGAAGATAATATTGTATATACACGTTGGTGTTTATGTCGAGATATGAGAGTTGGTGATTGCAGAATGTGAGCTAGGCAATAACACAGGACCATTTCCCTCAAATCTATATACTCATTGGCTGTTCTCCAGAACGAACGTGCATCGTAGTTGGCAATTGCTATGTTGGATTAACTCCAACGTCATATAAAGTGTGCTTTACGTGTTCTGGTCATGACTTCGTTAGTACTATACGTCGTCAAATGTGTATGCCTATCGTGGCGTTTCGATCGATATACATGCATATACCCGTTTCGCCATCGATTTGCTTGTTTGTACCGATTTTTTGCTTAAAGTGTTCACCCAAGTCTTCCTTGATTTCCCTCATGCTGTATAGCTGGCTCTAGTGAACCCCGGATAGACCTTCAGGCCGCTGTCGATGTGATGAACGAAACAAGTATGTAATTTTATCGTTTCGCCTCTAATTGAAAATTTCAATCAGAATTTGGAGCTGCGTCCTATCAGGCTCAGGCAGATTGGATACCCCACACCCTATCACAATGTTGATTGATTTATTTTATGTTTATTGCAGACGACCTCAGCAAAACAGTACGCCTGATAAGGCAGATGTTTAGATCGACTATTCGAAATTGAACGGTTTCTGCTAGTATGCTCGTTTTCAAGCTTCAGATGTATTTGACAGCTCGCATTGTTTTTAACGTTCTAATCAGAAGTTGGAACGCGTCATGGAATGTTGAACACTGTACATGCCATACGAACTACGTAAAAAATTGCCCATGCAGTATTTATATAAAGCGGATACTCATTGGTAGACAGTATGCTCCTAAAATGGCTGTATGAGTTTGACAGAGGTATAAAGTGTCATTTAGACTTTGCATTGAGAAATGATAGCTGTCTCCCATATACGAAGCATTTGACACATATATACTCTATATTTTTACATCGATTTGTATTTTGTTCTGTACAATGGTGTTTTATATCATCGGGTATTAGAGATGACTATGTACACAATAAAGATGTTTATTCTTAAAGCTATATAAGTGGTAAATTAAATAAGTATGCATGTCTACTATGGCCATGAAATACACGTATTCTTACATGGGCAACCCGTACTCATAGATGGAATAGCTGACAACGGACCGTCGCACTGCAGTAAGTTAGTGGCAAACATCCAAGTGGCCACTGTCACATGGTAGTACATTCGTGTGCCCACAATATCCACCTCGATTATGGAATTACCCGATTGTCGCAGCCAGAGCCCCTTTCCCCCAGGTGCAATTTTAATGGCGGCAAAAGTACTGAAAAAGGACGGGTCTTGAATCGTCAATGTCATAGGGATATCTTCGATGGTCACCGAGCCGTCCTTGACCCCATGCAAAGACAGTTGAGGTACCATGAGATCGCCGATTAGTATAACGGCAGATTCATTCGTTGGAGGTGTTGTGCTGTTTCCCTCATTTTCTAAGGTGTACCAAAATTGATACTGACCAGCTTGCAGTGTACCCTCCAGTGGAACATTGCTGAATGTGAGTGTTTGGTTCATAATAAGCATGTTCGGCACGAGTTGGGCCGTTCCAGTACACGTTGGCGAATTGTCCGTTTCTGTGGCATTCATAGGGCATACGCCCGAGGCTGAGCACGATTCCTGGTAGTTCTGGCCCCAGTAGACGATGGATTGACTATCGATTGTTATGATAGTATTTTCCACTCCACTTTGGGCGACGGCTGACCCAACTGTGATGAACAGCACAGGGACCATGATCGCCACAACAACACATATGACGATGAATAGTGCTATAATTATAAGCTCCCACAAAGGCATACCACCCCAGCAGTACCTTCCGCGATGCTTGAATCGAGGCATTGGTTCTTCCTTTTCAAATCGGTTGTACATTTCTACGTCAGTGGCACTCCTATCACTGGCCTTGAAACTTGCCGTGATAGTGATATCATCGCAAGTCATACTGAAGTCTTTGAGAAGCAAAAGCTACCCATGTACGTGTTTACGAGTACTTGTTTGTGTGGTCATTACTGTTTATCGTGTTGAGCTTTTAAATACAAACAACTCGTATCATATTTAAAATAAAGTACATACTTTACCTTCTAACCAAGTCACCGACAAGCACTGATATATATATATATATATATATATATATATATATATATATATGTGTGTGTGTGTGTGTATAGTTAAGTTAAA
>NW_014040394.1:0-2469 GCF_001186125.1 Sphaeroforma arctica JP610 | reverse complement strand
GTATGTGTGTGTGTGTGTGATAGTGTTTAAAAATAGACTACCTCCGGAGCACTGCTTATATATACAATTGTATAGAGAGCAATTATTTAGAGTAATATTCGGCAAAATCTCAGAATGAGGATTAAACTGTACTATCAGAGACCTGTTACCCGTGGGCTGCGAGCCTGCGACTTGCGAGTGCGTCACTGCGAGTATAGCAAACTGTATGTATGTATATCAATTCATTTTCAAACCACAGCACCGCTACCGACAGCAAGAAAAAGGTACGTACTGTTGTACGTACCGGCATTGGGTTCATGCGCTAGTCTGGTTGTCGGTTGATGATTGTTATCTGTTATTATATATATAAATTATTTAAAAGTCAAGTGGATTTGCAAAAGTTAAGAGTAGATCTATTTTTATTTTAAAAATAGATGGACTCCATCAGTTTTTAATCTTTTATATTTAGCTGTCCTCGGAGGCTTGGACTATTTAGTATTTACTGAAGGTTGAAGTCCTTGGACTTTGGAGTCTCACACACATGATGGGGACTGGGCCCCTGGCCCTGAGCACCAGCCCGACTGGGCCCATTGGGAGTCTGGGAATGGGGTCCCATGACGGCCGATAGGGGGGCCATGACTTATGACAGTCATGAGCCCCTGCCATCACCCAAGTCCCCGTTTGGTTTTTTTTAAATTAAAGAAACAAAAAAAATGAATTGAAAATGAAAAAGCAAAAATAAATATAAACAAAACCAAAATGATACTTATTTTTATATCGATTTTGCTTAGGCACCCCCTCTGGGGAATGTAAATAGCATAGATACACCCTCATCTTCCCTGGTACGTTTTTCAAGGTCAGATGCTGAGCTTTTTATGAAAATGTTTCGACTGACTGGAATATTAGGTCGCATATATATACTTGAAGGGGTGTACATATTCACTGGTAATATTGACAAAATAAAGAATTCAGAGCGGCTCGCTAAGCCAAAAAAAAAACAGAAACCAAATCACCAAAGCCTTCTAATGTTCAATTTAGAGAGTTATGCAGAAACAGCGATTTATTGATGTTTTACTATGTACTTGTTGATGTTTTACTATGTACAGGTTTACTGAGTACAGATTATGTATGGGTTGTACTTGATACTATTTCACTTGTTCTGGAACTCTACCCAGCACTGCTCGTATAGCCGCCGTTGTCTCGTTCACAGTATGTATGAAGCATTGAAGTTAAAATCGTTCATGCGTTCACTTACTAATAGTTCAGGAATACACTTGAGTTTAAAATCCTGCCGTAGCAATGGTGTATCGTAATAAAACGGACACACAATATAAATAAATCATGTTTCAAATCCTCGAAATCGGAATGTATACAAAAACGTTCCCAGATTATAAATACCTATCGTCATTTCTGTTTACAGGGTATCTAAAGCCTTTTAGAGGGGTAATTAAGAAAAACCCTCTAATGTTTAACACACAAAAAAATCATATCCTGCATCCCGTGGATTCACTGGAGTAAGGACTTGTAAACATAAAGATATGGCTTTTGTTTTTAAAAACAAAATACATATGTTGAAGTCTAAGATGTTGGATATCTTTTTGGAACCCCCAGTGGTGAGTGGTGACTGGTGAGTGGTCCAAGTGACAGTCCCCAGAGTTGTGGCCAAAGTAGACAAGCGTTGCTTTAAAAACAATTTAAAAATAAATAAAAGGGACTACTCAGTACTCTCCACTCTACAGTCTACAGCCTACAGTCTACACTCTACACTCTACAGTCTACGGTCACTCTACAGTCTACACTAATCTCTTACAGTTCTACTAAACTCTTTACTGTTCACTGCTTAGACTTTCTATCTCTTCAGTCACTCTACTCTCTGGTGGTAGTGAGTCTCTACTCTCTAGAGTAGTAGAGAGACACACACACACTAAAAAATAAAAATAGAGTGTGATAATTTGAGAGTACATAAATCGAGAGTGAGTACAGTAATGTCAATATCCAGCAAGGGAAAATACTCTAAATTGCCCACCCAATCAAACCGAGAGCAGCATCTGAACGGGCATGGAATGGATCAAGGATGACTGCAGTACTGCAGTCTGCACCGGAAAGCTCTTTTTATTTTGTTTTTAAAAACAAAACAAAAGTTTAAATACCACTCGAAATCAGGGTAGAGGACTATTAGTAGAGGGACGTGACTCATGAGTCATGACTTATGACATAGCCATATAAACTTTTTCTTTTGATAAAATAGCGAGAAAACCCCCCCCCCCCCCTTCTCCCGAGGGACATCTTAGATCGTGGGGGTGCAAACAGTAGTGTAGTTTACCAAATAAGCAATAAGGATATGGTTTAAATTGTAATGTGACTATGGGTCCCCATCCCCCTTGGGTAATGGGAAGAGAAGGAATCAGGACTAGTATGCGTATCCCAACTTGCTAATATACAAACCGGAATTAAAAGTGCTGTTAAAACGATAAAAAATATTGAAATACC
>NW_014040395.1:121859-129215 GCF_001186125.1 Sphaeroforma arctica JP610 | reverse complement strand
AACAAGCAATACGGGTATCCCCTAAGCTTGAGTGTCATGAAATATGATGGACAGCCAAATACATATGCAAGAGCCAAACGATCGTTCCATATAGAAGGGAGAGCCACGGCTTACGACATTGCCCTCAACCAAAGATACTTTCCGAACATTTAAACTAATACAATCTGTAAATAGATTACTATACGGATCATTACACTCAAAGAAGTTAAGCACTGTAGAACACTCCATGCGGAGCAAGCGCCTTCTGAGAGCCAACCCGACACAAACACAGAGAAAAAAGAAACTCGACCGCCTTTTCAGAGCCAACCTGACACGAACACAGAGAGAAAAGAAAATCGACTCATGTATGATCAATCTTTATTAAATTTTCCTCCATAGAATTAAGATATATCACACAGTACAAACAAACAGACAAACAAATAAAGGAACCGACAAACATATACATGACCCCGATGACAACAGAGATTTCTAATAACACAAAAGCACAACACAATCACCCCAGAAACAGTCTCTCGGGAGAAGCTCCGCTTCAAGCGCCAGCCCGAATCACACTCTGCCGTCCTAAATGTGATATACATCGATATAGAGAATGATTAGCATCGCTATAGACACACTACAAACGGAAGACGAAGAGCACCTCACAAACAAAGGCGTCAGAGCTAAAATTCACAGCACGGGAATGCACTCAGTAGCAGAACTGGATAGCTGAAGGTCTCATCACACGCACACGTTACACTGATTTATTGATATGGACTCGATTGAATGATACATACCAATTGTCTGCCGCATCCGCACCAGCTGATCCTCTCGGCTGCAAACCCAGTGCCCCAGAACACAACCTGCACCCAACGAACAGTACAAAAGTATGAAACGGGACAGTTTGACGAGAAAAGGTATTCAGTGGGGCGTCAATACATATAATATATATAATTGTGGGGTAAAACTTACACGTCTCGTGGTTAAGTCGTAACGCGACACGTCCGATTGTCTACCCCTTTCCTATACCTTCACTGTTGATAAAACGGTTCTGTTGCTAGAAACAAGGCAGCAGACGCCGTCCCTGAGAAGGACATACAAGCTAAAAATAGCTCGTGGAAAGCGAACCCCCAAGTACGATTGGTCATACCTGATAACACTGTGGAATACTGTCGTTCAACCGCATATCACACTGAGATGAATGGTCCCAAGTCCTCACGAACTCCTGTTTAGAGAGAGAATGGTCCCACACGTATAAGTATACACAACAACAATCGAATACGCACCTCAATGCATATGTCGGCAAGAGCATCAGAGCTAAAATTCACAGCAGGGGAATGCACTCAGTAGCAGAACTGGATAGCTAAATGTTTCATCACGTGCTCGCCTTCGGTATCAAATGTAAGGGACAATATACATAAACCGATCGATCCTTACGCATACCTAGACTATGCATATGAGCCTAGCTTTAGAACTATCGGGTTTAGCGATTCTAAAATTTGTAGCCAGATGAATTGATCTCGCTCGACAGTCGCAGCCTATCAGGAAGCAATGGATATTACGATAAGGTAGTGTGGTGTGCGAAATGCAGATGACTGCTCCAATTGAAGAACGTGACCGAAACGACACTATCACAAACACCAAACCAACTGAAACTAGTTTTGAAACTATTTTGAGTACGAAAAGAACGGAAAAAACAACACAGTAAACTATACATGGAAAATGTACGGCAAAACTTCCACGTCTCGCAGTTTAGTCGTAACACGACATGTCCGATTGTTTTCCATTCCATAATACCTACCCTGTTAATATAAAGGATCCGTAGCCAGCTGACGGCCACGGACGCCGTCCCTGAGAACTATACCTTGACGCGAATCATATGACTACACTCTAATGACTCCACTCAAAAATCATACATATTTATATGCATAAATATATATAGACCGTCACGTGTACTATGCCACAGGGTAAACACACCTACCTCCGTATCAGCGATCGTCGACATTATTGACTCTCTCCCAAAGCTCCACGTATCTTTGGCACGAAATATATCAACCATGGTTATACCCAACAAGCAATACGGGTATCCCCTGAGCTTGAGTGTCATGAAATATGATTGACCATCACGTGCGCACGCCTCAGCAAAACACTCACGACCAACATGGGAGAGCTACGTCTTTGACAACAAAGCCCTCGACCAAACCAGTCCTTCGTGCGAGCATTACAGGAAACATGGGATGCACGCGAGTTACTTTACGAGTATTTGTACTGGGAGAAGTTAAGCACTGTGGTACACTCCGTGCGGAGCAAGCGCTTTCTCCCAGCCAACCCGATACACGACGCTTTAATCATTGACATACATAACAAATTAGTGTTTAGGGTTACGGCATATATACACATCGTAAATACATACTCGTATATTGAAACAAACCCTCACGAACTCACAACAGACTGAACACATACAGCCATGAGTCCGGAGACGAAAGGAAATCAAGACACCCACAGCGACAAGCCATGGGCTGGTGGACTGTTTAGGTGCCACACCTCAGTAGGTTTGTGTTTCTGTTGACACAAGTGCACAACCAATTTACTGATCCTACCGCTACAAGGGACTCTACTCCTCTTGCGAAGCCAGGAAGGTCTGCTGGATTTGTTGCACACGATTCTTGCGCTGGGCGTACGTGAGCTTCTTGCGGTGGTTCTTGTGCTTCTGACCCTCGAATGGCTTGGACTTTTCCTTGGGGGAGGGGTCGGCACGGATAGCCTCGTGACACTCCTTGTACATATCCTCGAGATCATCGAATGAGATATCCTCAGCGATGTAACGAGCGAACTGTACCTTGTACTTATCCTCATCCTCTTCCTCAAGCTCTTCCATAAAGTCGGCCACGTGACCGCCGTATACGTAACGCTTCAAGAACTCAACATACTCCTCGGGCGTGTCCTTGGACCAGGCGGGGAAACGCTTTTCATTGTGGGGGATATCTAGACCTCCGTCTACGGCACCCTTCATGGCACCGAAGATCTTGGCACCAGTGGAGGTACGGGCTAGACCAACATCAAGGAAGCAACGGAAGGGACGGGGTCCTTCAACATTCTCCTCAACGTGGTATAGTTCGTCATCCTCAGTTAGTCCTCCCTGAGGGTGTTATGGGGTGTGTAATCAAGGGTAAATATATATTATAGTACGTTCTATGGTTTAGGGTTTCTAGGATTTATATATATATATATATATTTAGTATCATATAATACTGTACGCATTTGACAATTCTTGAGATATAACAAGTGCTACGGTTCCAACATGCGTCAGAGCTAAAATTCACAGCAGGGGAATGCACTCAGTAGCAGAACTGGATAGCTATAGGTTTCTTCACTCGCAATGGAACCGTAAATACTATATATCTTGTATCTATCATGAATTATTTACATCTCGTATGAATATATGAGTGCACACATAGAAATACACATATACAAGCATAAACATGTATATATATATATATATATGCATTTATGCATTTATATATATATATATATACTAAATGTACTATGTATTATGTATATATATTTTATATATATAAATTTTTTATATATAAATATGTATATATATATATATAAGATATAAGATATATAAGATATACAAGACATATGTATATATGTGTGTATATATAAGTTATGTATTATGTATCGATACCATAATATACAGCACTGCTATACTAAAATGTACTTGCGATACAATTGGCAAGGAGTGGTAACAAAAATGGAAACAAACAAAACAATCAAAGTAGTATAGTTCTGTAAGACATAGTAGACATACGTTGACATTACCTCCGTACTCGTCACGGGTATACACACACGCACCAACAATCAAATAAAACATATACAAGCAGGATTTTAGGGTTTAGGGTTTAGAATACTTACGTTGGTGTTACCCTCGTACTTGTCAGCAAGGTTGTACTTGGTCAACAAGCGACGGGCCAATAGAAGACCGGTTGCGTAACACGCAGCCCAGTTGGTCAACCCGACCTTAACGCCGTAGCGAGGGAGCTCGTGAGAGTAAGCCGCACAGATGATGCGGTCTCCTTCGATAGTGGCATAGGCTACCTGGCAGATGACATCCTTGTTGGTGAAACGGACGCACAGACGGTACTTGGGGGTGTTGTACTTGTTCTTGTCTTGACGAACCAGCTTACGGCGGGCGTAGTAATCAGTCTTACCCTCTGTGTGGCGATGCAAAGACGGACAAACATACAGATGTAAATAGGTGTATGTAAATAGGTGTGGTTGGATATGAGAGTAATTTCAGTTGACAATATTTGGTAGTTGACAATATTTGGTAGTTTCAGTTGCAATAGTTGTGCAGCATATGCATGCACGAGTTTGATATGGGACAAAACTTACACGTCTCGCGGTTTAGTCGTATCGCGACACGTCCGATTGTCTGTCCCTTTATTATACCTACCCTGTTGATAAAACGGTCTTGTCGCTAGTTTCCCACAACAATAATGCTGCCGGAAAGGGCAACAAGCGCCGTCCCTGAGAAGGATATATCTACTACAATTGTTCACAAGACACATGGCAGGGAAACGAATAGCACGTATGTACACAATCAAACACGGAAATTGAAATACACATACCGCGACGACGACGATATTTGACTTGATAACGCTTGAAATAAGCCTTATTCTTGACAACCTTGACGAAAGCCTACGAGTTTCAGGAATTCACAAGATTTGCGTGATTGAGCGGGGTGATCTCTCGAGCGTGATAAATAGTAAACTCGCCATTCCGAAACAGTTTAACTGGTATGCATGCAAGCTTAATCTGCACTGTATTTTATATCCAATACTATATATCCCTTTACTTTGTAGCGTATCCCATCCTTTCTTGTAAGTATATGGTCAGGGTCTGTATAGCGTTGCATTGCGGTGCGATGCTCTTGCAACATTTCTAATTGTGTGCGTCTTATGTTTCTTAGCGGACTTATGTACAGGCTTGTGCGAGCGTGAGTGGATACACAGCTAAGGATTGCATGGATGAGACTTCGTATTATGGTACGTACCATGGTTAAACAATTCTAATCCGAAACGGTAGCTTCGGCTGTAGGGTTGAACTGAAAGGACAGGGATGCACGCGTGTGTCGCTGTTTTTGTTCCAAAGCCATTGGCAAAGTCGGATAGTGTTTATGCCATGCGCACATTACTGAAATATCACTGTGAGGTTCGGTACCTACGGTTCGGTGGCTCTCAGCCACAGTGTGACTGTGGTCACTATTAGTCTAAAATAATTTAACTCTATGAAAACCACTGGAAATAATACAGTACAATATAATAGTTTGCGACAATTTGAAATCAAATCCCACACGTGTTGAGATATATATATATATAGTAACAATACCATGACTCTATCTCTCTATAGAGAGAGAAGTCTCCAAATGAAAGTTTGTTTCTCATCCTAAAATTTACAACAATATTTTATATACATACTTGGATTTGTCGTGAATTCGTGCTTCCAACCGAATTATTTCAAAAAATCACAAACGAAAAATATTTGGCCTTTTTGACCCATGTGCACTCGATCTGAGTAAGGAAACATAAACGGCACACAGGACATTCCCAGTCTTTCTTTTTTAGCAATCCAGAACATTCAGCATGGTACGTATCTGTATCTGTGTATGTATGGCTGTGGATATGCTAAGAAAGAGTGCACGCATATAGGTGTAGATTCGCCTTGGTAGTAAGTGACACATAGGGAAAGTTGGCTCTCGCCCAGACAGACACTATCCATGCAACAACAATGAACGAAACGGAGACAACAACGCACCAACACAGCCTATAAACTCGCGCGAAGAGCTCTATATAGCATTATCAAGTGCACACAGGCAGTTGTTGAAGAGTAATACACAGGCAGTGTAGTACAAGAAGATAATATAGTCACCAATGGACATACTGCATACACTTGCAATGACAGCTAAGGCGGTTCAAAGTTAATATACTTGGTGATCACATGTGACAACCTAAACATCTTACAGCAATGTCTCAGCTACATCGGCCATAATAGTATACAATAAGGACATACCACGCCACTATCACCGCTGGCATTCAAAAACGCGTTTGATACGGAGCATATTTTAATTTGTCATTCCACGTTCCACACGATGTAGGGTTACTCACGATTTGTTGAGATCGGCCGTGTGTGCCTGGTCAATTACGGACCTCTAAACAACTCTCTTGTAGTTGTCGTCGATGTCGTCGATGGTCGTCGTGTAAGTACTGCGTGTTCAGTCTTTATTTTCAAGCTGCTTTGTATTTTATCGTTTGTGACGTCGACGTCTCAGAACAGAGTACACACCCCGTACTGGTATCATTTGAAATATTACAATTATCGTCGTATTTCTTTCCCCAAGTATATGTACTTTGTTTAGTGTTACTGCTGAACTGCAAGCAACTGATGAATAGAATTCGATGAGGGTGGGCTTTTGAATACCCTTTGATCGCACTTTTCTGGGTTTCTGATGCTTATTTGATAGTAGCCATGTATATAGGACAAATATATTTCAAGGTCTTGTTCCTTCGTATATACTCATAATAGATGGTGTATACTCTTATCGAGTTATATTCCTGGTTTCTAATACTTCGTATGTACTTGTACTGCGATCTAATTGTATGGTATAGGCCCTTGTCGATGGACCCGGAGTGAAGCGTCAGATGGTTTCCTTCAAGCGTCTTTCTCTAACCAACCTTAAGGTTGAGGGTTTCGTTCACTCTGCCACCGCCAAGGTATGTATCTCAGAATGAGCGCTTGTTTTATTGGGGAATCGGCTTTGCACCCTTTCTCGGTTTCTTATTCATAGCCGACGTATGGTGATATGTAGTATATGTATATACATAGCAATTTAATTAGCTAGCTACACGCAGAGTATTGGATACCTATATAAACAACAAGGACACCATAGTGACATCCAAATCATCACATCTATCCACGAATAGATCGTCAAGAAGCAGTGGGAGGCGTGCGAAATTGAGAAGAAGTGGACAGAGAGCACTTGGGCCAAGAAGCTAGCTCAGCGTGAAGCCCGTGCCAACACCACTGACTTCCAGCGATTCCAGGTTATGATCAACCGCAAGAAGCGATCGCAGATCATCAACAAGGAGCTCGCCAAGATGAAGAAGAGTGCTTAAGTATTGTTGCTTACATTAAATAAGTGATTATAATCTTTACGGCGGAGGTACAAGTGTGTGTATTTGAGACTGAATTTTATATGTTCTGTCCTTGGTAGGTATCCTGTGTATTTCCTCACAAGATTAATGTTGCGTAGTAGGAATCAGTACTGTTGTATTATTCTTCACTTATTTTAATCGATTATTAAATGTGAAGCTCGGG
>NW_014040395.1:88733-103232 GCF_001186125.1 Sphaeroforma arctica JP610 | reverse complement strand
ATACATCTATCATCGCCTGTAATCTCGACAGTGCACTACAAATTGTATCCTTGATAAATATATTAAAGCAGAAGTTGAACGGACCGGACCTGTGGTATTTGCTGATTGTTTTTATATCGTATTGGCTTGAAGTATGTATTAGTAGCTGCTCCTTGAGTGTTGTACGGTGCCCACAACTTTTGTTAGTGAAATGATACTTTTCCATTTAGTGATTTTGACTGGGTTTTCGGTACGTATATTTTGATGATGAAAATGGCAATGCTATCATTGTTTTTATCTCCCTTCCCGATACAGTTGCCCATTTGTGTATTTTGGCTATCAATTCTAGTTTATGATAAGCGTAGGAGTATACTCATATTGCTTGTTGGTTTCAACTATGACTAACTCAATCTTCAACCGCGGTTTCGATGTATTTACCCCTGGAATAGTAAAGGTAAGACGACACAGCCTATATAATCTGGTATAAGTCATTGCTTTCTATTGTCTGTTTCATATTGGTTCTCATCTGTACCTCCGCATGGATCGTGTCTTTTACCTTTGAAGATATCTGGTGATCGATCTAAAGTGACTGGTGTATCGCCTTACTGTATTTCGCTGTTGACTATACACGGCACAGTGTCCGGAAATGTAGCATGCTCATGAGTAATACCGACAAGCACCACCACAAAATTTATACACTGGGGAATATAGGGAGACCTCATTTACCAGCTTGTCGGCATGCGATATTGCTTTATGCTCAATCTGAGAACTCTGAAGATCAGGGATCGAATTTGTTGCTTTTGGGGTATAACCATTTGCAATACAATCTTCGTTTATCGCCTGCAGTACAACATAGTATGCCCTATGACATTGAAACGGAACCACTAAAATTATTGTTGTCTTCCGATCGTTTCACTTCTCTCTCGGTGTGTCGCAGATACCTATCGCATTCAAGTACGTCTCGGAATTGAAATTACCTTCTGCTAAACTGAGTCAATTCATCAGTATAACATTTCAAAATGTGGAGGCTGTCAACCGTTCGCCATTTTTTCGGACGATGATTTTATCCGTTTATCTCAATTAGAGTGTATGGCCAATTCCATACATGTACCTCATAGTACGTGTGCTGCAAAATAGGCCCGACAATAATATATATTTGACTATATATGAATTGCGTTCAACAACCAGAAAAGACATTTGCAGGAGATGATTCTTCTCTAGTCTGTAAATGCAATATTACACATTCCAGAAGGAAGCCCCCTGATCTCTGAAGATATATATATACCACAACTATTGTACAGCGTGCGATAGGATTCAATGTGTCGAATGTCGGAGTGACCTCACAATTCTTTTCCTACATATGAGGTTTCAGTGGCCAGTGTTTGCACGATAGAGCGTTTAAATGCTTCCAAGGCTTTTATCTGTAAATGCAATATTACACATTCCAGAAGGAAGTCCCCTGATCTCTGAAGATATATATATATCACAGCTATTGTACATCGTGTCATAGGATTCAATGTGTCGAATGTCGGAGTGACCTCACAATTCTTTTCCTACATATGAGGTTTCAGTGGCCAGTGTTTGCACGATAGAGCGTTTAAATGCTTCCAAGGCTTTTTAAGTAAGCGTTTGTCGAGAGAAGAAACTAGCCAAGGCAACGAAGAGGGAGCATTTTATGCGGTCATTCTCTGTTGGAGATGTGGTTGAAAATATGCGTAAAACTACAAGTGGTATAGGATTGAAGTGCGAATGGTTATTCTGCTATCGGGGTCCCTACACTGTCACCGATATCAGCGGGCATACAACATACATGGGCACAGATGATTCTATAACTAGCAATACCAGTATGTATTCAGTTGATCAGCTGAAACGTGACTACCCCAAGGTCTCGATGTATACACCTTTTTGGGAACAAACAAATCACACGGGAGACATTCAACGTTGTAGGTGCAAACGAGGATGAGGTATCCTCCATTTTGAAAAAGCGTAAGGAAGACACTGGCCATAGATATGAATATGCATACAAAGCCCTATTGACGAATGACCTCAAACTCATTGGTATGCTGAGCGAGATTTGCACTGTGCCGAACTCGTCAATGAATCCGATCATGGAACACGGAACACTAGTGTGGCGCATTGCAATGAGAAACGAATACGAACAAGGACTCGCAATCCACACTATTAACCCACATTTGAGGTCAAATGTACCCCTCATTTTTTAGTGCCGGGAATGTATTCAAGCGACTTGTCTATACACACAGCCTTACTTGATTCAATGCAAATTGTACACAGAACACGGGAGTACTGTGAAACAATGTCTAACAAATTCCAGCACAACTCCAAATGGGACCATGACGAATGCTCAACCGATCATATACATATGTATTTAATATTATATATCGCGTTACAATCCGCATGCGTTGGGCTTTTTTTTTTATGTCTTTGTGATTCTACATGCATTGTGCAGTTTACTTTGCATAATGTATGGTGGTATATATATCATCATGATATCCGTATATGTATATTCATAACTCTTTATAAGTCACACTTGCTATATCTGATTCATATGCACAGATGAAGATGTTACTAATCACGTCCAGTTGTTTATCATTGAAGGGATTTTTAACGCTTACTATACACGGTATAAGAATTTATCAACGCTTACTGTAAATAAGAAGAATTGTCACTATAACCGGTAAAGTGAGAAGACCGTCGCTGTTGTGGACGCTCCAAGTTGCAGGTGTTTACTTTGACTTAATCATGTTAAGAGTGATATTTCCTGGCTGAAGAACCCCTCCAAAATAACAAGAAGATCGTGATCTGTGATTTGTGAAGTGACATGATCTGACACAATCTGCAACAGTATATAACTATCAGGCTATGATGTTATTGCGCGCAGACGTTCTTAACCCGGCTAAACAATAATTTCTTCAATAAACTATCTCAACAAAATGGCGCCAGCTCTTTTCACTGTTGAGAAATCGCCGTTTTTAATGACCAATCATCTCGTGGAACATTACGGGATCGAAGCCCGGACTCTATCGATTGAGCCGGATCGATCTGCTCAGCAACATCCTATTAACCCTGTTTGGAGAGTCAGAACCCAAATACCAATACGAGGAAATATCTAACGAAACCAACAAAACACTCACCAAAAAAAAAATCGAGAGAAAACAAAAGAATACAATACATACATATGCAAAGATGAGTCCTTTTTCTTCTTCTTCACTTGAGTGGTAGAGTATATCTAGGTGATATAGTTGAGAATTGTGGTGCCGAAAACTACAAAAATCAAATTTATCATTAATGTGGATGAAGCGCAATATTGCCAACGCATTTCCGGAAATAATGGTCGGCAAATTACGGCCTATTTGAAATATAATAAAGCAGCGCGAAATACACTTGAGTATTATAGCATTATCGGATAATATCCCTGAGAATGAACTACGGAGACAACTTTTAACGTCAATGTAGATAAAACGTTTTCTGAAACAGTGTTCGACAATTTCAGGCCATATTGAGATAGAATCAACCAACTGAAACTTAATAGCAAAACAGGACGATAGAGGCCGCCAAATGAAATGACCACTTAAGTCACAAACTCCCAAAAAGTTTCATAGGAGTTGGCTTGAATGCCCGAACGAGGTATAGGTATATAGTTTTCAAGCCTTTCAGCACCACATCGTTTTGCGTGACAGATTGTGATCTGATTGTCCGGGATCTATTAGAGTACAACCCGCGTTCCTATATTTTGAAATTGCACTTCTCCTGCTTTTGATAGATGATATTGATGCATTTGAATTGAGATTAAAGAAGACAAAATTTGAGTATATTGAAAATTCTTCTCCCTGCAATCGATCGAGCAGAAGAGTTAATGTGCTTTTTGTATGAGTGGAATTATCTTTGGTTACGCCCCAGCTTTTTGAATTCAACAGACTGCATAAAGGTATTGCGGCGCGTCATTCCGAGCACTTACCTATCAATCTTCAAACTACTTAGAATTGTAGTCTCTACGAGCGCAAAAGTGCATGTAAAGAATAACCGAATAGTCTAACAGTTGTGATTTTAACCATCCCTGCTGACAGTATATACACTTACATTCTTGTATTGTGATGCCCTAGTCCCTCTCGCTCACCACGTCGGTTTATATTATTATTCAAGTGTCAACAAATCGGATCGAACCGATATCGAATGGCTAGATTTATGCTTCGATTTTGACGTCCAATCGTAGGTTCTACATTTATAAGTTATATCTAAATCCAACTTTTAATGAATCCAAAATCCAAAAATAAAAACACCAAGCTAGTGGAGTGATTTCACTGCACGAGAACCCTATCACTACGGCACCTAACTCTCCACCTCACTCAAGCATAGACGGGTACATTCAGTTGGCCAGACAGGAGGACTCTATTTGTCCTATTTCAAAATAGGTTGTTACGCTCTGAGATTATTTGATTATATAACAATTCTCAATTGAGTTGAGTCACTGTGAAAGAAATTGTTTTAAATGAAGAAAAAAACTGCCTACTGTCTACTAAAGTCTCCGGACTTTTAAGTTTACTATAGGGTCATCCGATTACCATAATTACTTTGTTCTGATCGGCACTAATTTTCTTGACGTTTTACAGTTGAGACGAATTTATAAGACTCAAATCGCGCAACCCCTGTGGGGCTAAAAAAGACTACAATAATTGTGATAATATCTGCAACCACATGGCTACTACTATACCCTATAGAATACCATACAATGAAATTCTAAAGTAATTTTGCAATTATATTCCAACGGGATATTGGCCTTCAGCGAATACATTTTATTATATGCAATATATACATCGCTCAGGTTTCCACCCTACCACCTCCGAAGTTCTGTTTCTGATCTGCTGATTCCCAGATACTCCTTCCCTATACCACTTAACTGCTATTCGCAAATCACCGCCCAGAAGCAAATATATATAATAGTTTTCTTCTCTTTCGACGGGACACGCCGTTTTAGCGCGATTTCTTCGCAACCCTTCCTTCCTATAGCGACATAACTTTCGCCAACAATCACATATTCCTTCTCCGCACGATACTCGCTGCCGTTACTGACACTGTTGACGACCCTTTTGCAAGCGACATCGCCATTTACTTGAGTGCACACGCCGCATTCTTGTCCGAACTTGACACCATCACAGCTGTCATCGATCGCAACAACAGGTACCAGGCGACCTCCAATGCACAAGCCGACCTCGCCCGTGTCAGACGAGACCGCACCAACATCGCCAACAAACGTGATGCTATACACGCCGAGATTGACGCACAAAGCATTAAAATAGCCGCGCCTACCGCCAACCACGAACGTATACGCCACTATCGCAATACAATCATCACCGACCCCAACGCAGCCACTGCAGCACGCGACATCGCACGTGCAGACTGTGATCTACATACCATTGAACACGAGTCACTCATGGCTGATCTTGATCGCATCAGGAACGAACGGGACGCCCTCATCATTAAATGTGGCCAAGCACGATCTCACTGCAATATATGTGCCCTTAAACGTGACAGTCTTCTTACGATCTAATCCACACACCAAACCCACACACAAACACTACCACCGAGTGTGATTTTATATACAACGACCTTGCACATATCCGTCAAGAACGTGACGCATATCTGGCGAAAGGCGAAGTAGACCCGTGTTGAACGAGACAGGTTTCATCACGAGTTAACCCACACATAGGCCATAAACGCGAACAATACCACCTCTCTCGACAACAACCTTGCACACATCCGGCACAAACGCAACACATATCTCATATCTTTAGAACCGCGAAGAGGCCCACTTGGAACTCGTACAAGACCAGGAAGACCAGGAACAATCGACCACTTCCTCCGACACGCAACTTGTATTCGTACATCAAGACCTCCGTAAGCCACATACTCTTGCCGAAGCTGGTATTCCACACTTACGCAACGAACGCAACACATCCCGTGCCAACTTCACCACGCTACGGACCAAATTCGCTTGTATGCTACGACGCCCTTGCCAAGAGAGAAGGCCTTAGTCTCTGCTACCCAGCTTCATGATGAACTTGCCACCCTCCACCCCCATACCGATCTTGTGCAGGTTCTCGCCTCCAAGTTCCGGAGTGTTAAAAATATTTTATTGGACTCAGCTCCTCCACACCCTACGGGGCCAAAATATAATATCAATTCTATTTTGGGCTATATAATTGTGATAGTATCTATAAAAAAAAACACATGACTATTACTATACTATACAGAATGCCATACAATAAGATAATGAAATACTTCTTGTGCAATTATATGCCCCAACAAGATTTATATGTGATCCAGATTTTTAAGATTTACGTAGAATGTGCATCTAATACGTCATGATCACGCGATTTTACAGCTGAGCGGGATAGATTGAAGGAGTTATGAAGAATAAGAGTATGGGATGTGATGGGAGTCGGCAGAAGACTATTGCGGAGGAATCGCAAGGGTGATAAGGATAGTAGCATAAGACTACTATAGAAAGATAGTGTAAAGATACAAAGGTGAGGTAGACGCTTGGTGATAGGAGAAAGCAAAATGTTCCTGTAAAGGGAATGTATGACAGTGCATATTGAAGTAGGACCCATGTTGTTATATAGGATAGTAGTTTAAAGGCTGTTATGCATGAATTTAATGCAAACTATGTTCTACGTGATATCCCAGCACATCTGTACTGTACCTCCACATTCAGGGACGAGGGCCTGGTATCAGAACCTTTTTTTTCAGTGTTAGATACACACGCGATATAAGTAATTGGGAGAATATCATTACAGGGTTATTATTTCTGGAGAGTACACATGAAACACAATACCAGAACACACCCGTACAGGTAAGCGCATGTTTTTCCATATACTTTTGCATGTCTGGGACATCGCACGTATTATTCCAAACGGGAGAAACTCGGATATACATTGGTATCATTTAACCAAGTATATCATAAAAAGAGAAAGGAAGAGAGAGTGAAAGAGAGAGTGAGAGAGAGTACTGGCGACCATCGCATGTACATATTAGCCAAATCTGTTAGGTACGACTCCAATGACCACCGTACCAGATATATACCGTGGCAAGCAATGAATCGCATTGAACGATACATTAAAACCCCCCCTTTTTCTTCCATTAGATGTCTTTTTTAACAGCCCAAGCCTTAGAATCCCGATACATATAAAACAGTGGGACACGCACAAATAAAAATAGACATTTGGTACGCACGGTCTGAACTAGTTAACAATCCAAGACTCCACAGCTTCACTTTTATAAAAAAAATACAAACTTCTACCGTATGAACAAATCTTCAGACGACAGCACTAAAAAACACTGAGTCTCTATTCGTGTTTCTTCAAGTCACAAAGCCCCACTCGAGGGTTCTCTCACAGTGGTCCCGGAATAATCTCTTCCGGTCCCACAATAAGTTGAAACTCCATTATCAGCAATATTCAACCAATGTTGTATATTCAGAGTAATGTAAATGCCAATCGCAATTACTCTATATTTGCCTATTCAACTCACACCAATTATGTATACTAATGTTTTTAAAAAGGAGGATTGGATTACCACCGGTGCTTCACGCACGACAGGTTTGTGCTATTGCTAGACAGGCTTTCAATTATAGCTCTGTATATACTAGAAAAGACTGATGAATACGATTCAGTAATGTTGGATATTACATAATCATCCATGGAAAATTCAAATACTACTGGTATCCACACCCTAATCAATATAAGGCTTTTACTTATAGTACAAATCAAACCCTATGAGGTGCAATACCACACCCTATAAGCAGTGATCAGAGAGTACTGATGACTGTCTCTACCAAATTGGAAATTACTGATGATGAGCCACTTCGGGATTGATTCCTACATCGTTGAAAGATAGGGATTCAGCAATCGATCTCATGGTTTATATGGACAGTGCCGAAGGTAAATAGCAACCCAGAATGCGTCTAAACATATCCCTATACAGAGAAGAACTAAAGTATACTACATCCCGACAATAGGGTATTGGCCTCCATACTGAATGTTCTTTACCCGTGTCCAAAAAAAAGTATCTCAGAAAACGGCTTCAGTTTTCTGCCGCAATTTATTTACCGAGCCCTAAAACTGATAGTAGCGAATTATTGGGTTTGCAATGCTGTATTTTGAAACAAAAAAGCAATGCATCGAAGGCTTAAAAGCGTCAAACGTAACAACTAGTCAGCTTATAGAGCGTTCTTTGGCTCCGCTATTTGGGATCCTCACCTCTCATATATTATTAGCATGCAAGCGTTGTGCTGTGTCAATACCTTGTTTGCTAAGATGACTGTGTCGAAACGAATTTATCGACTCACGGATGGGTATTTAAAAAAATAGGACGTCAGTCCTATTTTAAGCACAATAATGAGTAATTGTAAGAAAAATACATGATTGTAAGAAAATAAGAACAATAAAGTAATATATAGCACGACCCTTTGGAAGTCTTTCCCGCGTTTTCTGAAACACAGCTCCATCGAGGCTTGGGAAGGCATGTCTAATGACTCATTTTTGCTAGGTTATAAATAGCATTTTAGAGTTCTTATAATTCATTGGCTGGATAGGTTGCGAATGAAAAAGCAGACAAATCTATGTCAGGCCCTCGAATTATTATATACTACATCCCAGTGCAATATATACATGTATCACACATGTTAAGAAATATACTATCACCTAGTAAGCAATGCAGACACCTACAACGTTGTATACACCTGCAAGCCAATCGTGCATAAGAAGTGATTTGTGACTGAATTTAGAAGATTGTAGTTACCGTGAAGACTATGGGACTAAAAAGGACCGCCAGTGTGAGCAACCAAAGAAGATGCTGGATCCGATTGATCTGGAGGTATAGGGTATACAGCATTGATCAAGATGTTGTATCAAAATTAATCCGAGGTCGGGATGTACTGGATGCGATTACTCTGATGATGATAGATGTCGCATCAGATTTGATCATAATAAGCCGTTGCCGAAGGGACAGCGTAGTAGCGGTGCCTCGTCAGACGAAAATTGATATTCATGTGTTATATACATGTGTATGTTAAAAGTAATACTTTAATGTATAGCCAGGGATTATGTACAGTTATAGCTATTATAGACGCTTATATATACCTATTTATCTGATATGCGTATTCTATACTTTAGCATGTCATATGTTGTATATGAATACAATGCACTATATGTTACTTCATTATATAGTACAATTCTTATTTCATAAGCAAGAAAGAATGTGCTCATTTTTTCCGTCGGTCTACTCGCCTTAAACAAACTATTCAAATCAGTTTTGAGATTACGAGTACCTGTATTGACTAATCGTTTTATCATGGTCAGGAAGCTCTACTTTTCCGTCTCTAGCACATAAATAACACGCAGTCAATGAAGGTGCACAATTGTGCTAAAATCTAGCCGTGATTTGAACCAACTCTCACCAAGCTCCAACACTCATATTTGCACTTTTGATTTGACAGAATACTATATTGTTTTAAAGCTATTTGTCTGAATATAAATTCACATATTTCAGTACATACAACGCTAAGTGCCTGTACAGCAGGTGTTGGATATGTGAGATCGGAGTGATTAATCACTCTTGCGGGTAAAGCATACTAGTAACTTATTTATTGTTCTCCAGGTAAAGTAATATTGTCTGTTTAACGGTATTTATACACGCTACACACCATTCAGATTTCCGACCAGCTTTTTCCAGGACTGTTAATTATTTACTTGTTCTAAAATCTGCAACACGAACTTGTACCGGCATCTTGTAAGAGGTAAGTTGTTTGTAAGAAGATGTAGGCTATTAACGTTTTATTTGCTAATTGTGACCTTTTCAAATTGCTTGGTATGTCATCTGTTTTGAATACAATAATGATTATACATCATCGCACGTTTTGTAGTCGTCCGCTGAGACTGTATGCTATATGCACCAATTCTTTACTTGCATCAACGTCCTATTTGCCTCCATGCGCGAGAGACTCCCGCTACTTTTTGATTAATTTGTGTCCATTGGCACATAATATTGAGTCCTACTCCTTTTCCTTAAACCCTGTTCGAAAATATCAGCGTAATAATTTCCAAAAGACGCGGCTACACAGCGTATGATTTGTATTTGTATTACCTGACATATCCTAGCGCATATATTTGCGGCAGGCACATTAGGGATATTATTTGCAAACGTATCTGTGTTTTGAAGACAATTTCGTATACATTTTTGTATTTAAATAGGTGAAGGTTGTGATTTGATTGCTTCTTCAGCGCATCTATCTGCCGTTTTACTCGTTTAGACACACTTAGACTAGAGTCGAATAATGTTCGAAGTACCTTAGTATGTGAATAGTCTGGTGATGTATTACATGTTGCGTTGGTGGATATTTTATTCGCTACAAAAATCTACCGAGATGGTAGTGGTAAATGTAAATTAACTCTACGAATGGTTTTGTAAAATCCCTTAGGCTAGCATCATGTTTTAACGCATTTCTAGTTTGAACGGCCAACAAAAGCTAGTTAGAATGAAGGTCTAAGCCTGATTTACTTTTAGCTCTTCATAAACCCGTGAATCTGCGTGTAGATTTGTTTCTGCTCTCTCGACGTCGATTGGATTTGAATCATCACTACCAGATCCTATTCTATCATATTCTTGCGTATTGACTTTCCAGTTGATCGGCATGTGAGTGTGATAGCTGTTATATTTTTCACTTACGTTGATTATCAGTTACAGATCTCTGTATAGGAAGGTGTATCTACAAAACGCATTTATCAACAAGTTAAATGTTTTCACTATAAGAACTGCCATTATGCCAACAAAATGGATATAGTTTATAACGCAAAGGAAGCCGTAATATCAGATTACTTTAAGTCGGTTGAAAAGGATGGAGAATTTTACTTGATAATTGTTACTGCAACAGAAGGAAAAAAATAGTTACTGTACTAAGCTATCTGTGTTCAATGGTTAAAAACTGAAAAACTGCTATTTCAGTCCGCTGTGGTGAACATCGTTGGTCCCCTCACAATCCGCGAGAATGATAAGGAATAGACTACGGCTTACAATTTTGAGGTCGCTGTTGGTCGGGATGGGCCTGCGTACTGCAAGCCGTTTTATAGTTCGACTACTGGACCCAGTTTTGTGTCCTTCTTGGCTATAGTAAAAGCGATGCCTAAAAATTATTCTTATAAGTTCAACATGGGACAGACACCTGTGGTGGCAAATGTACTGGTAAGCTGAAATTTCTGAAAGGATAGACAAATCTTTACATTCTTGCGGATTGTAAGGGGGGCAACGACGTTCACCACAGCGGACTGAAATAGCAGTTTTTTTTTTCCAGTTTTAAACCATTGAACACAAATAGCTTAACACAGTTCCTATTTTTTTTCCTTCTGTTGCAGTAACTGGTACCAAGTAAAATTCACCATTATTTTCAACCAACTTAAAGTGACCTGAGATTACAGCTTCCTTTGCGAAATAAACTATATTCATCTTGTTGGCAAAATGGCAGTTCTTATATTGAAACCACTTTTTAGTAATTTATTGATAAACTCCCTGATTTTGAGTGAAATTTCAATAAAATTTCACTAAAAATTAAATATATCTGTAATAGCTGCTTTGCAGATGATACAGAACTTCTTAACAGCCCAAGGTTTATCAAGTTACTTTTTGCAGCCAATACTTCAAGGTTGAAACAATTGGGACGGTCGCGGCGTAGAATGGAAGTATTCTGTTGACCATGGCTGGCATCTTTGTTGATGAATTTGTCACTGCGTTCAGCAGGGGATTTGATGGCCATTAGACCGGAGACGGGTGGCGAAGAATCAAGGTGATTGTCACCGGCAAATTTGAGCACCTTTTTATAGACTTCGTCGATTGTGAGGGCATCCAGATCGTGATCGAATATGTCCGCACGGAGTAACTTCTAGTTGTCATCGAGGCTATAGGGTAGAGCACAAATCTGGTACTTCTCTGGGATGTTTTCACCGACGTCGACCAAGTGTTGGCGAATCTCCTCCAAAGCTTGTAGCGTTGTATCAGGTGAGCCCGTCGATGTAAAGCTGTTAAGATCAGCAGTGCGCCCCAGAAGCGTCTGTGACTACCAGTATTGGTTGTGACACAGATGTGATAGAAGAAAACATGTGGCACCTTTGCCATGTAATTTTTGTACACGGAGTTAAGCAAGGGTTCACTGATAGAATGGATGAGTATCCGGCGACATTTCCAGTCTGCGGCTGGGTCTGGTCCTCCCCTGGCGCTGCGTTCGTTGCACATTGAATGACAGCGTTGAAGTACACCAAAGTGTGCCAACTCCATGCGCAATCTAGTGATCCAGTTGCCGAAATTTTGCCAACCTTTGAGTTTTTCACCATTATAGACATCTTTGTATTTCGCCGTATCCTAAATATCGAGGGCAGGCTTAACGGGAGTAATGTCATAGCGCTCAGCAATGAATTTGGAAGTTCTATTAGGTCTGTTGCTTCTGTTGGCCTGGTTGAGACTGTGAATGTGATCGTTGGCCTCATTTAGCGCTGCAGGTAAGCCATCCACTTCGCCTTGAAGTTCAGCAGTATTGAAGTTCGGTTTTGGTCCGTGCCTATATATGCTTCTGTTTTGTGGAGTTGAGCTCGTGTACTGTTGAGGTCAGCTTCGCATTTTGCGAGTTTCTCTTTCGTACCAGAGGAGCACGCCTTAAGTATAGAGTTCGCGTTGAGTCTGGACATGCGTATCTTGTTCCTGATTAAGCGTGTACTCCTCGTCGATCATGCGCGTTGTTTGTACACTCTAGCCTCGTCTTCATTGGCGTCGGCACGAGCTCGAATAAGTGCGATTGTCGCTCGTGAGCAGGATAGGTGTGCTAGGAGACCATACCGATAGGGTTGTACCCGAATTCCTGCATAGGTTGTGAATGCTATGGAGTGATCTATTAGCTTCGTTGAGAGTATCATACCTGGGACAACCTGGCCAATTTCTGGCAGCAAACTCTTGTGCAACTTCAAGAGAAGAGTAAGAGTCGGGGATGGAAAAGATTACTACAGAACTCATAATGAGATGTTACTGTGTGTATACGCGTGATTTTGGTATCTTGCGATGAAGAATGTCGGTGGTGGTCGCTGAATACGTCGTACTGGGTGTGCTGACTATACTCGCTGGCAATACTTATTAGGTTATCTATAAGGTAATAGGCCCATAACCTGTTTGAACATATAGAACCATAATATATCGAGTGGAGAGTGACTTTATTTACATCTCTATGGAGGGTTTTATATATACATCTCCTATGCATATGGAGTCACACGTAAGCTATAAATGCATGACTTATTGTGGTGAACTCTTATTTGACAGCTCATAACACCTGTCAGTTAACCATTAAACACCTCATGACACCTGTCATTTAACCATCCTCCTCTGTGTACCGAATTGTAATTGTGACAGTGCTGATTCTGTCCAAACAAGAGTACCTGGCGGCCAATCCCGATCATAGGACAGTCAATTCTGTCCACGTCGGCCGCCTTCTTCTGGGCTCGTTTCGCTTTTTCAAAATGGGCCAGGGCCTGTAGATAGTGGTCCAAAAGTGGAGCTTGGACCGAGGCAACCAAATCAGAGTCGCCTGCATCCTCGTTCGAAATCGCTGAAAGGGTGCGGGTATACGCGCCCCGTAAAAAGGGTATACGGAGTTGAATCAATCACCGTAAACCACGAGGCTTTATAGTTCGCGAAAAAGATAGGGATATCCAGGCGCCACGTATGCAGGAGGCCAACAGACAGAAATCGCTTAGTCTAGTAGATCAAGGTACGTATGAAGACTCAATCCGGCCGTTGCCCGCGTGTTCTCCCGTTGTAACATAGTGTATGCGTGCGTTATTGTCCGCTGCGTACTGAGAGAATTCGTCGCTTCTCAAAGGACTATCCTTGTCCGTCACATACAGCTGCACATGTCCCTGTGGTCGAATTTGCTCATCACAAAAATCTGATCAAGAAGGTCACTGTGTACTGATCAGCTCGCATACAAGTGCCAGCTGCGAGAACCCATCCTGTGCTGCCAAGATTGTGTTGTAACCCTCTCCATCTGGGCCAACGGAGAGGTAGTCCAAGTTTACCTCAGCTCCGATGGTGGCCGGCCGGGTCGGTTGTTGCAGTAAACCCTTCTTGCGGCCACCCTGCAAGCCGGTCCGAATACATTCACCACAAGTATCGAGGATCGTGCGGAGAAGGGCCACAGGTACGTTCCATGCACACTTCTGCTGGAGGAGGGGACGCATTCAGCCCGAGAGGGGGTGGCTGAAGCGGCCATGGAGCGTCCAAATGACCTCAAGGATGGCTCCCGAGGAGGCCACTCCATGAACAGATTGCAGCTGAAGATTAGTTAACGCTGCTAGTACATGAGAGAGGTCCATGGGGCGGGCATGGTAGGTACAGGGCATAGGTTTCACGACGTATCCGTAGACGAGTGGTGTGATACAAGGAACTCCTGTGGAGGTGGTTGGGACTCCT
>NW_014040395.1:84434-88713 GCF_001186125.1 Sphaeroforma arctica JP610 | reverse complement strand
ATGGCAGGAGGTTTCTGGCCGCCCAAGCTGTCAGTTACGTCCAGCGTGGCCGTGTTGGTGGTCGGCTCAGAGGGTGAAAAGCGCACGTCACCTTCGGCGTCTGCGAGGGTCGTAGTTGGCTCAATCGTGTCGGAGGATGTGGGGCGCCCGTCATCAGTATGCGGGGCTTCGTCGTGTGTCAAGGTGGGCACACTCGTGTAGACATTATCATTGTCTGCCAAAGCTGCGAGCAAATTCCGGGGTAATGTCCATCACCGCGGGTTTCAAATCCACGCCATGAGTCGGTAAGGAGGCGCTAACCTCCGCCTGGGCCCGGGTGGTGACTGAGATGCACGATACGGAGCGGTACTGGTGGCCCGCATGTCCGAGGGATCCTGGAGCCGTGCGGCGCTCAAGCTGGTGCCAGAACGACCGAGGAACAGGGTACTTCATACCCTCCGCACTCTTTGCGTGGACCAGGAGAGTGCATTTCCACGGAGGAAGACCAACCGCTCGCTTTCTCTTCAGGAGAAAGGTGTCCTCTTTGTTGGTGATAATGATCGGGCGGTTCGCCAACGTGCCGAAAAGTGAGGGTAGCCACGGCGCGGTATCCCAGAAGCGTACATAACACTATGGACGCGTTCCGGAAGGCTATGATGTGGTGGAGGACATCGTCCAAGATGTCAAAAGAGGAGTTGCCATAACAATGCTTATCATTTAGGTCAACAGAGAAGAAATTGCAACCATACGTGCCACTCCCCGGCTCATCACTGCAATATATGGTTTGGAGGTGGTTCTCCTCTGTCGCAAAGAGCTCGATAGCGTGTTCCTCACTAAAGACCTCAATCGAGTGAAGGAACCCGAGCCGATTGAGCTGCCAATTGGAGCGGTCCAAAGCCCAGGTAGTGATCGCTGCCAGTACCTGGGGCTCGGGGAGCTCCAGAACCGATGTTCATGCCACCCGCTTCTCTGCCAGGAGCATTAAGGGTTCCATGGTCGCAGCAGCGCAACATGTAGTCACCAAAGATGTTGAGCGGCCCTGGAAAATACCGATAGTCGATCTCCACTTCATGCATAACGTGTATGGAGCGGAGAATTCGACGACTTTCCATAATGTCGTTTTCGGTATATTTCCCGTCCAATAGCACGATGTCGAGCAGCGGCTTGCGATCGGTATACATGATCACTGGCAGGTGGGAGCGCTGTAGTATATGGAGCGCTTTCTTTGCTGCACATTTGCAGCCCGTCATTGGTTCCATGGTCGCAGCAACGCGACATGTAGTCACCAAAGATGTTGAGCGGCCCTGGAACATACCGATAGTCGATCTCCACTTCATGCATAACGTGTATGGAGCGGAGAATTCGGCGACTTTCCATAATGTCGTTTTGGGTATATTTCCCGGCCAATCGCACGATGTCGAGCAGCGGCTTGCGATCGGTATACATGATCACTGGTAGGTGGGAGCTCTGTAGTATATGGAGCGCTTTCTTTGCTGCAAATTTGCAGCCCGTCATTGGTTCCATGGTCGCAGCAACGCGACATGTAGTCACCAAAGATGTTGAGCGGCCCTGGAACATACCGATAGTCGATCTCCACTTCATGCATAATATGTATGGAGAGGAGAATTCGACGACTTTCCATATTGTCGTTTTCGGTATACTTCCCGGCCAATCGCACGATGTCGAGCAGCGGCTTGCGATCGGTATACATGATCACTGGCAGGTGGGAGCGCTGTAGTATATGGAGCGCTTTCTTTGCTGCAAATTTGCAGCCCGTCATTGGTTCCATGGTCGCAGCAGCGCGACATGTAGTCACCAAAGATGTTGAGCGGCCCTGGAACATACCGATAGTCGATCTGCACTTAATGCATAACGTGTATGGAGCGGAGAATTCGGCGACTTTCCATAATGTCGTTTTCGGTATACTTCCCGGCCAATCGCACTATGTCGAGCAGCGGCTTGCGATCGGTATACATGATCCTGGTAGGTGGGAGCTCTGTAGTATATGGAGCGCTGTAGTATATGGAGCGCTTTTTTTGCTGCAAATTTGCAGCCCCTCATTTCGCGGTCGTTTGCACTGTACTGAGTTGAGGGTGCTGGCCGCCAGAATGACGGGAAACAGATGGGAATGCCCGGCAATTGTTATTCCGACGTCAATGATTTCACACCTTATTATCGCATACCTCTCCGTTCGGTCCTTTTTGCGGACCACAATGATGTCCTCAATGTCCGCTACCCCTGTTGGAGCCGTGGCAGTGTGCCGCAAGTCCATGAACCGGAGAGCTGGTGTACCCGGCCCGTTCTCGTCCGCGTCCGTTGGCTCAATTGCCGTGAGGAAGAACTGCAAAGCAAGGGCTTCAAGGCCCATGATGAGGTCAGGTTGACTAACTGAGATTTCGCTACTTCCAGGGCACTCGCCGATAGGCGGGGGGTTTCTATCTCCTCCACCACGTATCGTGGAACGCCACCTTCTATTTGCACGAAAAGGGTCATGCCGACTGCTGTCTTGCATACGTCCGGGCACATAACGAGGCACTGGTGGGGAGGCGGCGTGTAGAGCTGGATCCGCAAGAACAGGAAATATTTCAGAGCCTTGTCTCATGCGAGCTGCTGTATTAAGCCGGGCTTCCACATTAGACTCTATGTATAAACGTACTTTTAAGCAGTACGCAAATTATAAACGTACTCTTAATAGTACGAGGAACTTAAGTTTCCTAAATGTACTCTTAATAGTACGAGGAACTTAAGTCTCCTAAATGTGCTCTTAATAGCACGAGGAACTTAAGTTTCCTAAAATGGTTTTTAATGGTTTTATTAATTAAACCTTTTCCATTTAACATATCAGATATTTGGATGAGGCCATTAAAAAACCTCAGTAAAATACCAAACATAAAAGAGTTGGTCTAGTTCTATTAATAGAGCTTTATTTACTTTCCAATTTTATTTATATCTGAATACTTCGGTAGCGAGATGGCTCAGCCGAATATAGGTTTCTAGGGACTATCAACGTTACCTAGTTGATCCTCCGATAAGCCAACCAGATGTGCCAGTCTGATGAAGGCTAAGTCGGTAATTCTTGATAGTGGCAAGTTATTGGTTAAGACAATAACTAAAGACGTCAAGATTATTCTTTCTTTTTATATATATTTTTTCTAAAGATAGGATTTTATAAGTCTCTCGGATTCGCCCCAGAATAGAGCGACAACGAAACACTAATTAAAATCCCTTCGGCGGAAACAGTACTGAGAGGATTATATCTAGGCAATGTCTCAGCCTCACAATCCCTCAGAGTATTACTGTTTTCACGAGGCAAACCTAACTTTATTAAACGTCTCATTTCGTTTATTTATATCGATATTTACACGATACTTAGAATTTACCTACGCGTTTATTTATTCTATGGCATTAGTATCGCCTTTGTTAGACCGAATCTTACACTGCCGCTCCGCCCCCCATGCAAACACCACACACTTATTGGTGAGTCGGATAAGGGATTCCATTGTTCGCGCGTAGTGTGGTATCATGTCTGACCACCACAAGCTCATGGTCAGGAGGGATACTCACTCCTTATGGTTCTTGGGGACCGGTGCCATGAGTAAGTCCCTCAGTCGATCCCTGTCGATCATGTAGCCATGGTTCAGGATGTCCCGACCAAAGAGATGGGTGACCTTCTTTGTTAGCCTGGCGATTTGGCTCTTCTTCGGCTGTAACTGGATATTACGGTCAACCATAATATCCAGAGTCTGGTGGTACAAGTCCGGCCAGTGCTGATCTATTGACACTATGTATGTTTGGTCATGGATCAGCTTTGCCACTATTGTGAGGTCGTCCAGGTACGAGAACAAGGCCCGCACCTCTCGGAATGTGTGCAGCATATAGTGCTGCAGCATTCATTCTGGATGCCCTCGAACAGGCAGACCGGCTGGTGGAAACGGCCGTCCGGCGTATAAAATGTCATGAGACGACGACTCTCAGAGGCAATCATAAGCTGATGGTAGGAAGCTGCGAGGTCAATTCAGGTCATAATAATGGCGCCCCGAGCATGGTTGAGAATATCGTCTTCCGTCGGCAACGTTGTGGGGAGGTTGTGCATATAGGGATTATGCATGGAGCAGTCCACCGTGAGGCGGAAATACTTGTCTTCCGTAGGAGCCACCCGAGCATTCTTCCGTGACAGAACAAAATGGAGGCGACCCATAAGCTCACAGGATCGCCTTGCTTCACATGGCCAACTCAGTACATTGCGTCAACCTTTCTGGTGATAGTCAGCGAGGGGAGCATCCTGGTCCGCGATATATGT
>NW_014040395.1:79088-83193 GCF_001186125.1 Sphaeroforma arctica JP610 | reverse complement strand
TGTTTCGCTACAGTTATGACATACAAGGCATTGATCCTTCCAATGCCTGAGGTTGCAGAGTGGACAAGGCGGGCGTCCCGGTGAACGACTTCTTGATGAGCGATCTCGTTGCTTGCGTTGGGGTGTGGGTTCTCTAGGCTGTAAGTTACCGCAATTAGCAGAGTGAGTCCGTGAGTAACACCCTTTGGGGTTGTGAAAACTACCCGTGTTTGGGGTAGGTGGTACTCAAGTGTTAGTGGGTTGCGAATAGGGGTTGTGAACCCCGTTACCGTGGGCATTTAAGCCGCGGTGGTTCTTTCAAAACTCCGCAAGGTACTTTCCAGCTAAGGCGGTGGTAGATGCGAGACCGTTTGTGATTCGACACTATCTCACAATGGTCGAGACCTATATAAGTATTATTAATAAAAGGTCGTACGGCTACTGTTAAATCCGCGAGGCTCTTTATATCATGGGGCCATACATTGATCAGTGGCTCTTTAACAGCCGGGTCCTTAGGACACTGACTTACATCATTTCCATCAGCGCGCTCTGGTTGTGCGCGTTCATCTGTATATCGGAGTAGTTTGCACGGAACCATGCGTACCGATGGCCGTGCTGGTACTTGAGCTACTGGGTGCTAATACCCACTTGACACCCTCCCGTGTGAAAGGTCCACCAAGGGGGCGCTCGACAGCCGCTACCTTGGAGTCAACGGGCGATGAACGGGTGGTATCATCCGGTGCAAATTCATAATAGTTGACATCCCTCATCAAGGTCATCCACAAATTCGTACGGTCTCTTGCTGGTGTAAAATCAACGGGTTCCTATAGTAGAAGCACATGTTAACGTGTAATATAAACGTATTAACATTTAAACGCTATTACGGCTATAAAACCTGGTATACGTTGAAACGCAATTGTAGATAATTGTATCTGTATAATAGTCAAATAATCTAATTATAGGTATATTGAATTCACAGAAAACAAACAAACAAATAATCTAATTTGTATATTCGGAATTACAATTGTATACGACAGAGGCCGGAGACCCTGTTGATATTGATATGATGGTTTTTCTACTATGATATGTTCTCCATCAGAATATTGGGATACAACACTGGGTGAGTCTCAGGTGATATTGACACTTGATGACATATGTTGTATTACCAAACACTCTCAGCGCGAGATAGCCTACTGAGAAATGGAGCATGAAAATGATACCCCCTAGCCGGCCAATCAATGGGATGGAGAGCTAGGTACCATGGGATGGGGTATAGTTACAGACATTTAACTGTACCATCATGGTGTTTTTAATTTCTTTTATTTTTCTTAAGTTGGACTTAGAGTTATTTTATTGGGAATTGCGATTGGAAGGTTGTTTCGAGGCATGAAATGATATAGAATGAAATATCATGCATCCAATGAAATGAAATCTGATCTTAGTTACTGACACCGAATAAATCTAGACCGAAGTATTGAGTGATTAGAGCAGAAATACATCCCCTAATCTTTTAGCTCACTACCAAGGGCTGTAAACTTCGATGGATATTTCTATGTCTTAAACTATGTTATATAAACTAAGATACAATTTAAGTCAGTTAGAATTTAGCAGTGGTAGCTTGTGTAAGAATGATCGGGGCTGCCTCTTGGTAAGAGCCTGAATATCTTCGATCACACAGGGCGTACCTCTAGCTGTTCTTTATTGGATAATTTTCACTAGAAGTACTAAGTGTTCATGGCCACATGTCTAATTTGTAGATAGACATAAGAACGTATGTCAAGTTAATACATTAGCTAATATAAAAAAAATTCCATCAGAAGAAAAGTTAAAAAAAGAAAAAGACTATTGAATTTTGGAGATTGGCGGGAAGACCAAAACCAGTAAGTAGTAGTTCAGAGATTATAAAATTTAGTTTATAGTATCCTACATCTACTATCGTCTCAAATAGGCCCAAGTAAATGAGTCATACCAAATACTCAGACTATTGGAGCCATCATAGTGAATTTAGAACACTTTGGAAATATTGGAAAAAGAATTTGTATCAAATTATTTTAAATGCAAATAAAAACCAATGTGTTATCTCATTTGATCTTGATATTTTAGACTGACCGGAGGCCGTATTTCTACATAGCCCCCAGTAGCTTTTAGGACTACGGACGTACGTGAAGGTACGATCTAGTTCGTAAAGCGAAACCCAAAGTAAACCGATTTCGGTCATGGCTTATCGAGTAAGTATGTGCTTATATGTACGAGTTCAAGACTCATGTTGTACTCTATGTCGTTTACTATTTGGTCCAGTAACCATTTCCGATGTAAGCGCCTTACGTTTACTACTTGGTAAGGTAATAGCCAAAGATTGTTCTTCATTAGTAAGTATGCTCGAAGAATTTGCTGCTCTGTTGGTAAGCAGATCAGAAGGTTTAGTCACATAGGAAGTAGGTGGCAAATAAGGAATTTCAGATCCATTCGGGTTTGTAGTCACCTTAGGAAACCCTTTCCCTTTATCTCGTGTGTTCTTATGTAAACGCTTATTCCATTTCTTATTAAAAATACGAAGGAAGTCGCGAGATTCACGAAACGCATCGGAGGCTAGCCGAGCTACTGTCCTATCCATAAAACGGGTCTTGTAGTAAGTGTAATCGTCTTCGGATGGGTTGTCAATTATATCTTTGGTTTAGTCACATAGGAAGTAGGTGGCAAATAGGGAATTTCAGATCCATTCGGGTTTGTAGTCACCTTAGGAAACCCTTTCCCTTTATCTCGTGTGTTCTTATGTAAACGCTTATTCCATTTCTTATTTAAAATACGAAGGAAGTCGTGAGATTCACGAAACGCATCGAAGGCTAGCCAGGCTACTGTCCCATCCATAAAACGGGTCTTGTAGTAAGTGTAACCGTCTTCGGATGGTTTGTCAATTATATCTTTGGCTTGTGACTCCATAACTGGGACATCAGAATCAAATGAGCGAGCCAATGAGAGTTCGGAGGTAGGGATACGGTGAGTGCCTAGATTGATTGCGCTAGTACCATCTATGATATTCACTTCGTAAGTATCACTCTTCTCATCATGGTAGGAAATAACAAAAGGTCCAATTGTCTTAGAAGAGAGTTCGGTAACGTTGGCACTGTGATTTATAATATTAACATAATCGCCAACTTTGAACTGAACAATGTTCTTAGTGATATTCCATCGGTCATACGCTTTAAGTAGGACACGATTTTTGTGCTCGAGTAAATAGGGGTAAACAACGTTCTGCATATGCTCGATATTTTGTAGCCACGGAGTAACGTGTTTCTCGGGCGCAGTTTACTCCATCGGTCATACGCTTTAAGTAGGACATGATTTTTGTGCTCGAGTAAACAGGGGTAAACAACGTTCTGTATATGCTCGATATTTTGTAGCCACGGAGTAACGTGTTTCTCGGGCGCAGTTTTGTCAAACGTTGCTCGAAATTCACTATAGCGGCCAAAGAAATAGTGAAACGGGAGTGTTCCAGTTTGAGGATTCATGCAGTTATTCATTTGAGTCTGAACCCATTTCAAATGATGAGGCCACATATCCTGGTACGCAATAGCTTCTTTAGTTCTCTAGGACGTGTCTCATTTGAACCCTGCGTTTGAGGTTTATAAGTAACACAACGCCTATGGGTCATGCCTGATACGAGTATAAGTGCCTCCATTACGTCGGTACAAAACTCACTACCGTTATCAGAACATAGTACTCGGGGGAAACCGAAGTCATTAAAGACATGATAGCATAACTCTGCCACTGTTTGCGGGCGTTTGTTCAAGCAAGTTATAGCCCGAAGCCACACATAAGAAATGTCAGATATATACATCGCCAGTATGCTTGGATCGCGGGAGTTTAACTAAATCGACTATGACTCGGCGCATCGGTTGGTCTTCTGTCACACCTTTTAGGGGTGCCCGACCGTAGCGCTTGATCTGGTTCTTTTCACAATCAGTACAGCGTCGGTATACTTCACGTATGGTTTCTTTCATCGCCGGGTGATCAAGCCTTGCACGAATAGCCATCTTATAAGTAAGCTCGTATGCTCGATGTGTTAAATTATGTATTATTTTAACTCTACTCTCGAGCTCTTCTAAGTCAGTCAGATTCTATGTAA
>NW_014040395.1:51070-63850 GCF_001186125.1 Sphaeroforma arctica JP610 | reverse complement strand
ATATTTATATTTATATACATATATATAATTATAAATATAATTATATACATATATATACTAATCACATACTCAGATCGTGTATTATAGGTTACTCACAATGAATGTGTACAATGCATGCGTATAAGGCTGACGGACAAGATGGCCGTGCCCGGTGCCAGGTGTCTAATCTCGTACATATTTCTTCAAATATAACAGAAAATAAATAAAACTGATAGAAAGCACGGTTCAATAAAACGTATAACGGTTTGTGCCGGCTTTAAACAGGCAATTTTACAATATTCATGTGAATTCGTGGCCCCAAATGGCGCCTACGGCGCCAAAAGGCCTACAAAAAGCCTCTCGGGCTTTTAGTTTTATCACGTTTTGGCCAGCACACTTACCCAATAGGTGATTTAATTCGATGACGTAAGTATGCCGTCGTGATTTTGAGCATTCCACACCCCCCCCCTCAAGAGACCTAAGACACCCTCCCTGAGATTAAAATTAGATTTACAGAACAGAAAGGCGTCTAATTTAGAAGGCTACGAGAAAGGTAAAGAAACACTTGACGTCAGAAGTTCATGCCGACCAGTGTCCCGATACACAGCGTAGTTCAGGATGTCAGACCTAAAACCACTCACAAACCGGAAGAATATACCGGAGGAAAGCTCTGGGGCGTACAAACCACTCTCATTAATACCAGAAGTGGGTAGATTCGCATTGTCTGGGGGGATTGGCAATACAATCTTCTTCAAGCTGAACCAGTACTTATTCCAAGATGTCGGTATATCTGGAAGTATTAGTTGGACACTGGCGTATCTCTTGTCGATCCCTCTGCAACAGGTACGATATACTTACCCGATGACAACGTGATTATTCGCTGATGGCGGTTTGATATTCTGCTCAAACACTGAAACCAATCGTGATTAGTCGGAACAAGCTCAGATCACGGAGGGTAGAATCTATGTTGGGCTATTCTTGTATTTCGGGCGTGGTCAATAGAGGGCAGTACACGAGTATGTATGTAGGACATACAGTCATCGCAAGCTTCGTTCCCACGCATAGAATGGACACTATGTACTGACTCGTGGTTTGTTGGATCATCTTTAATTCCTTGTTTTCTGTATGATTATATTCTGTATCGGACGCACGTGCAGGTACTTTATAATTTACGGTTACCTTAAAAGCTTGTTATCTGACTTGAATAAGCCTTTCGTCGAGTACTACGTCTGTAGATTCACGACATAGTGTAGTCGCTCTGCATTTGTTGAGTATAACATCCGTTAACTTCAACCCAATCGGCACCTTTGCCAAGAAATGTACAATGTGGTGTGTGCGCACAATCATGCCATTTTTAGATGATGGACGTAAAAGTTGGCAATATGACAAAATGATTCCTGCATTATAATAGTTCACTAATGAATACTAACACAGGGGTTTCACCTTTCTTAGATACTTCATCGGCATATAGTCTATCTGGGAGTGAAAAACGGGACCAGCTCGTATTTCGTCGAGTTGTTTAGGCTGTATGTGAGCTACTCCATGTCAATAGTCGTCGGACTACTTCTGAGCTACGTCATGGAACAGCTTGGAGTCGATCATGAGTATGTCTTGTATTGAAGGGATGGTGCTTATATTTTTTTTAGTATATTCATCATGATAGCATCAGGGTTACATTACGGTCCTTCAAACAAAACTCAGCCACTTATTATGTTCCTTGGTAGCAGTGGTCGGGTGCGCACTCATGCTATATGACTGACCGTCAAATACAACCCTCGATGTCGCGCGTGCAAGACCTAACTATGCATATTGTACTTGGCAACTAAATACGTTCTCTCATATCCTAAGATATCTACTTACCACACACATTGGCACACTCGAGCATGCACATATGTCCAGCTAGTATGAACATCCTAGTATATTTACGCACCACACACATTGGTATACTCAAGCATGCACATGCGGCCAGTTAGTATGAAGATCATATATCCTAGTATATCTACGCACCACACACATTGGTATACTCGAGCATGCACATACGTCCAGCTAGTATGAACATTACATATCCTAGTATATCTACGCACCACACACATTGGCATACTCGAGCATACACATACGTCCAGCTAGCATGACCATCACATATCCTAGTATATCTACGCACCACACACATTGGCATACTCGACATACACATACGTCCAGCTAGTATGAACATCACATATCCTAGTATATCTACGCACCACACACATTGGCATACTCAAGCATACACATACATGAAACGCACGACCGATATTCTAGCAACAACAGTGATTTCAGTTCAAAACCTCTTAAAAAACGTATCGGTATGTCCGCTTGTAATTTGTCTTCACAGAGAAGCACGTATTTTCTGCGAACTCAAATACCTTTCTTGAGTGTAGTGCTCGTGGAGACCTCTGCGATATATCGCAAGACTAGCATAACGGCATTTTATCGATGGATTTAAAAGGAAAAGTTCATTTTGAGCGATTAACTATCTGCATCGCACGGCAGTAGACATGCGTAGACATACTAGGCTATGGAAAAGGTTCAGTGTCTATGTCACAATCAGGCGGTAGCATAGACTTGATTTCTTCTATTCATAGTGCGCACGCGCTCGGTAGCTGTGCGGCGATATTAGGAACACATCAATACACTCATAGTTGCTCTACATCTCCTACTACTAAGCCGTCCTCTTTTAAACAAACCCGTTGTATTCTCTTCTGTGCACAGTGTCGCCTGGGGCGTGAACGTCATCGCTACTGGGATAGTTTCCTACGTGATGGTGAACAGGGCTATGGGTAAGCAGACAACCGATTGAGTTATCTCTTGGATCTCTCGATATGGTATATGAACCTGACTAGTAGTCAAGAAACCCCGTAGTCGATGAGTATGCTCTGTGTTAGGAGCTGACAAGTATCATACAGCAAGCGAGGTCGACAACGTGCTGGACACTCAAACAACATTTCATGCCTGAACTTGAAGGAAAAGTTGGACATAGAATCTCCGCTTTTGAGAACGGCCTGTCATTTAGACAGTGTCGAATTTTAGAAGTGGATATGTACCATCAACTCCAAATAGCCAAATGTGAGGTGCCGCGAATTTCGCAAGTTTCGCATTCCTTGACTTTAATTTCACCATCGAAGCTGGTGGCACACATAATAAATAAATTTAGGAACAAATGTATCATTGAAATAGTCATGAATTATTGTGCATACGACAGGGTGTTGACGGTAAAAAATGGAAGCGCGCACACAGCGGAAAAAGTTGTACCAAAGATTTTCCACCGTCGTAGTTAAAAAAGAAAAACAGCTGCGGAGTTCGGTGCCATATATTGACCAAGTGTAGCGAAGGCATCGTCAACAGAGGGCATATCATTGGCATAGTGGAGAAATTGGTTGCATGGATCGCCGAAAAGAATCAACCAGAACACCTCATACGCAACAGACTTGGTAGGCATTGCATTCTCATCGATATAACGCAGTCGCAAATGCGAGCGGTGCTTTGTCAAGCAATCACTTGTGTCTGCAGGGATTCCACAATATCCACTGGTTGAAGCAGCGAGCGCTTTGCGACTTGTCCGGAAAAGAAATTGCGCTTAATAAAGTGATTTGACAGCCGAGCCATTTCCATCAACTAGATTAGTTGATCCCTGCTTTTAAAAGGTACACCTCGATCGACGCTCTTATGTTTTGCAAATCTCCAGAAGTGGACTAGAAGGAGCGAGAAGATGTGGATCCGAGTCACATTCAGACATAAACACTCGGATACTAAACTTGTGGCTGCCACAGACGCGATAAACAACGTTTCCCAATTAATGCGGCGGCCGATTTTTGTGAAGAAATACTGAAAGCGAGATAGGCTACTACACAGGTTAATCGAGCAAGCTTATAATTGATAAGGTAATAATGTCATGGAAAATTTATCGACAACGTCTGCTGACTGATAATAAAAATGCAAATACAATTATAATGTTTAGTTTCTCTTTTACTTTCTATATATAACGTATAATTATGGACGCACCTCTTAGTCCTCTGACCCTCAATCACGTTCTGCGACGAGAGCATTGAGGGAATCAGGTCTCTAAATCACAATTTACAACGATCCAACGTATATGGTATAGCACGAGGTCCTTGGCATAGCATGTCTCGCTACTTATGTCTGTATCCGAATGTATTTACACCTACCATTTACGAATGTATGAAGATGGTGTACATGTGGAATAAAAGTGCTGCGATTCAGGATAGCACAAGAAAACCCCTCGTCCATACAATATCGCAACCTAATTGACCAAACACCTACGTCTACACCGTCTGTGCTGACCAGTATCATCTCCGCGACCATCAACTACACAGAGGAATGTTCTTCCATTCCGTAGAACGATCCCCCAGCCCTGGCACCTGCGCCATCATGCCCACTTCGTTGTGACGCACTGGATCGCTGGGACACCCGAGAAGAACCACTGCCACCACCGTGGCCGCCTCGGTTATACATGGAAGAGGCACCGCTATTGTTGTTCAAACTTCCCCTCGGTCCACCGTTTTGGTTGCTTTGATACATAGAGCCGCCAGGTTGCATCGTTTGACCGGGAGGACCTCCGGCCGACATACCACCCTGGGGATAGAAGGCCTTCTGATACACCATCATTTCTTTCTCCTTGGCCCTCTGACTCTTGACATAGAACGCACCGATCACGCACAGAATTAGACCCACGGTCCCGAAGACGACACCAGCTCCAATACCGACAGCCATTGTGATGGAAGTCTGCTCGGCTGCATCGTCCTCGACCTCGATATCTTCGATACCATTTCGGCTGCTGAACTCTCCCTCCGCAAACGGAACAAATTCAAGCAGACCGTGTCCAATACCACCAGCAACTTCTCTGCGCTTCATGAAGTCCATACCACCAATGTGCTGAACATCTTCGATGTCAGCGAAGGCGTCGTACTTCCAACTGTCCTCCTCAATTGAACGTCTCCTTCGGCGTGCGGTCGAGTCTTCGTACTCTACAATCACATACCAACAGAACATATAAGACGATGCGTTCTGCATAGTCTCTACTGTCTCACCGGCCTCACAAAGCCATTTGTCAGTCATGGGAATAATAGTATCGATCTTGGGTGGTATATGATTAGGATCAAGTACACGAACTACCTCACCGTAATCGTCATATACTAACTCACCCGCTTCGTTGGTCGCATCCATCATGATGTCACCGACTCCTAGATGGAACACGGGTTTAAGAATGGCATCCAACTCCATTTGAGTCATCGAATCATCATCGTTGTAAAAGTAGTCGTTTTCACCGCACGATCCCTCAATCTTCTCTCCCAACTCGTTGGCGTAATGTCTCTCGACCTTCTGAATCTCGGCGCTCTTGATGATCAGTGCTGTCTTGTTAGTCCAAAGTTCGATGGTCCAGTACGTATCAGATCTATCGGGAGTGAACGCATTCGTGTCACGATCGGTCTGGAACGTGTCATCGGATCTGAGCCTGACAGTGGGCTCGAAAGCGTCGCTGAGCTGGAATGGATCTTCTTCACAGAGTCCATTGGTGTCGATGTTGAAGGTGATATTAGCGTGCTGCCCCTCATCTTCACAGCCCACAATACCGGGCACACAAGCCAAGGGCAAGTTCTGAATGTGATAAGTCGCAGTCAGATCACAAGACGTGATTTGGAATGAAAGTTTCTGCATACAATAACTGTTCTCATTCTGACATTCCTCGGCACAGTCACCTGTCACGACCCAATCGCTAACAGTTGTTTGATCATCTTCCATACTGTCCTTATCCACTAGAACCCCACCCGTGGAGTCGAGGGGATATATACCGTGTGGGCATGGGACAACTAGAGAGATCTCCACTACCGACGTATTGTCGTTAATAGCGGCTAGATCCAAATCTGTGATAGCCGCATTGATCTTCTCGATGATACTATCTCCATCTGTTGGGTCGGTGCCATTATTTCCCCCTCCTGATGGTGTACCTTCGTCTGTGCGTACGTGGACGTCCGTACAAATCTTGTTCAAACGGTCGATACTGATAGACATCTGCGCTAGGGCCTCACCCGTACGCAAATGTGAGAAGGCAAAAAAGTCACTCTCCTCAAAATCATCCATCGTGATTTCTTCCTCGAAATTCAATTCGACTGCCGCATCATATGTAGTGATGGTAGCCAAGTCTGTTACTGTGGCACCACAATTTGTCATATAATTGAAGGCAACACTCACTCCAGCGTTAGCTCGGCAGTTCACAGTCTGGATCTCCAAAAACCCGCGAGACATTTTGTTGCTATCAGTACTTAACTTACAAGAGCCGAAGTGGATATCAGTCAACGCACGGGTATTGAAATACGGACCAGCGTCACCAGCGATAACTAACGAGTTACTATATATGTGCATGCCTTTGGGTGCATCATACAGATCATACATGAAGGAGATATTCAAGGGCTGAGGGTCCTCAAACTGACATGACGACCCTGTGGACGAGTCTTCCAATGTGATGTCCTTGATACTCGCACCCAGGGCGTCTATATAGAACGCAGCTGGTACGGACGTACTATCAGCTCTAACAATTGTACCAGCCGTACCTACAATCTGCACCGCCTTTGTGACATGCACAAATCTATCAAGCTCATAGACTCCTGCGTCCAGAAGCAGAGTATCACCATCTGCTACCGAAACCAACTGAGTTTGGATAGTATTGACACCTGGTGCAACACTGTAGTCAGTTGCAAGCACCTGCCAGGCGGCACACAATGCAACCGTGACAATTGGCCTGAACATAGTGACCAAGCGTGCTCTGTTTTAGTATTTGTTGTTACGTTTACAAGAGATGATAATATGTTAAACTAAGCAATGGGTACTTAATAGTGAGCGGTACCAAAACACGTTGTTTGTGATGCTGTGAGCTATGGCTGAATGCAGCAGTCACCGTGTAAACTGAACCACCTACAAGAAACGCTGCAAAGACTACGAGTTATTGAGCCGCCTCTTAGCACGGGTATAGTTTGAAAGCAGATACTAGTGTCGTGTAACGAGAGTTAATCCCTAATGTATAAGTACGTAGTTGACCTTTTTTATCTAATGCAAGCGAGGCCAGCACAAAGTGATGAGTTTAAAGTAGTCTTCAATACTTTATGTTGTATATTTCCTGCACCTGTTTGGACGAATGTGATAAACAATGGTTCGTTAAATTGATTTGTATTCCGTAGGCCTCTTAATTTTAAAATTATAGATATTTCGCAAACAATAGCATTTTTTAGTTTAAAAGAATGTCGAGGTGAAAAACCTACCGACTATTTAGTATTTACACTGAGTCTGTGAGACTTGAGTGCAGTCACCTGTGACTTGTGCGGCGATGTGGGACTGAGTGAGGAACTGTGGGACTCGGCTGGAGCGAGGGTGCAATTCTTTGCAAAATTCTCAATAGCTGGCGCAGATTCACAGTAAAAATAATAAAATAGGTAAAATAACTACAATTTAGCGAATGGGATTTAGAATCTAGAAGCTACCGAATCAATGCACTCTTCCGCGCCTCCAAAGTTTAATAGAAAACAGATACAATTGGTCATAATTAAATTGCGGGAAATCAGAGCATTCTATTATTTGGTTGAATGTGAAGTGTGCTCTGAAACATTGTGACAAACAGGAGGTCTTCGCCTCTTCGGACTCATTTTTTAATTTTTAGGCGGGTAAAAGGCAGTTAAAATATTTGAGTTAAAAATATTGGCAGGTTTTGTCTATCCTACTAGTAGCATGAGTACTTTAGTTTTCTTGAAATATTTAAAACAACAAGGCCGCGTGCGCTCAGCGCTCAGGCCTCAGACTCAGAGCCTCAGGTCCTCAGAGGCAAAGAGGGACAGTCCTCTCTACTAGTAGAGGGCTACTATTTTTAATTAGTATTACATAGTAGAGTGCCCAGAGGCGATCCAATTTAAAAAATGTGGAGTATGGTTTGTCTAGAAATATAATCGCATTTGAAAATATGCTAAGATTGAAAATATGGTCTTTAATACATTAAAATAAACCAATGAACCACCTACAATCACGTAGGAATTCTTGACTGCTGCATGGTAGGTTAGTTTTTATTACGTGAATTTCAAAACAAAAACCATAGCTTTCTAAAACACTTCAGTTCCGAGTTTCGACTCTGGCACTGAACAAGTTCCCCCGTAAAAAAAAAAAGTCAAATTGCTTTAGTTTTTGGTATTTGTTTTTACATTGTTATTTTATTGAAACAAAAACAAATAACAAAAACAAATATACCCTTTTTGAAGAAAAAAAACATCAACCTGAAAGTGGAACAAGCATGACCAGCCCCACCGGCCCACCTCGGGCCGGGGCCCAAGATCATTCGCATAAGTGATCAGACCATGTGACATCTGCTGTTTTACATATTCATTGTAAATATTTACATAGCCTCCTAAAAAGAACAGTTTTTTTCTTCATAAATAGCCTTCTAATAAATTGAAACAGGTTTGTTGTAAAAAAACACAACGGTGGTTCAAACTTCCAAAGTTCCAGCAACAAGCCAATTTCAATTTTCATCGGAGGAGGGTGGATACGCCTACTAAAAATAAATAAACACCAATAGACGTCATGGGTAATGTCATGGGTCATGCCGTCAGCCCGTCTTGGGATTAAAAATGCACCAGGCTATAAAATAAACAAGCTAACATAAATATTACAGACGACGTCATAATTCCAAAACAGGCAATATGTATTGTATATGTAGACGTCTTTTGAAAAATAGTAAAGCATAGGTCATATGATATACACATCTGACATCACATATATATACATATGTAAACAACGCTGTCCTTGCCTGCCTCATTTGTTTAAAAAACATGTTGAATATATACCTTGAATATGTAAACCAATGCTCGTAATATACGGCGTCTAAGACTAAAATATAGGGTAAATATATACATCATGTATACTAACGTTCTCTTATAGACGACGTCTTAATTCAAAAACATAGTGTCCTATTCGCAGTCACGCGTTTTACCAACCATATACAAATAAATCCAGATTTGTACTGCACCCCTGTTTCGATAAAGAGTAGCTTCCTATTTATACAACTTGATATACGCTCTTGAGATCACTGTATCTGTCGAGCTTCCGAAATTTGAAATACATACTGGCATCCACCAAATGGCACTACACATCTTCGTTGCAGGCAAATCACAGACTACGCACGATTCTGCAGGGATGCATTACTTTCACTGATATTCAGGATTGGTTTTCCGGAATTGTTGATTGAACATAGGCATAACATTATTATTAATGTATACTTCCCAGAATCCGTTCCAATGCACATGCCCAGTGCCGACCAATGTTTAAAGCTTCATACCTACTTTCTGAATGAGAATTTGTCTAATAGCATAATCTGGCCTGCTTTTGACATTCACCATGTCAATGTTAGAGTTTCAGTACTTTGTTTAATATATTTCGATGGCTGTTAGGCATAGTATCAAACGCTATGTACAATATGGTCTCACATAATCATCGAGAAACCTGACTCCCTAAGGAAATCTGAATACTACTTACATAAAAATACACAAATAGGTCATGTAATAAATAGCATTTTGGACATCGAACAGCACACGTGTTCACGTGTTCAATTCAAAAAATCATAGCCTTCTGAAAATTGAACAAAAAAATACTTTGAATACAATTGCAATGCAGTTCGTTTATCTGCTCATTTTTAGCCTTCTTCTTTGTATAAATGTGTTGTGTCATCATACGAGGCCCAACTAGGCGAGTTAACACATTACAATAAGATTATAAGTGTGTATTTGCCAGACCTGCATGTATTTTATTCATATTTAGTGACAAGAAGTTGTGACTTGTGACAACTTTGAACTATCGCTTGTGGTAAAAAAAACAAACATAAGAAACAAAAAAAATGAATTAAAAAAAATTGGCAGTTGTTTTGATTTCGGGGTTTTTTCAATAAAAATATATAAAAAGACAAGTCTTGCCCGTTTTCATATTTTGTTTTGTAAAAACATAATAAATATATTTAACTCTTCTCTTGGGCTGTTTGTTGGGCGATGTTTTGATTTTTTTCTAAAATTGTTTTTTATTAGAAAAGTATAAGAAATATGTTCGTTTAAACAAAATAAAAAAATACATACGAGTATGTATGTACAAGAAATAAAATATGCACAACAAGCGGCAGGCCGAGTATGGCCCGAGGGCCGAGGGCCGAGGTCTAAGAGCCCAAGGCCCGACTGCCCAGTGCCCGAGGAAAAATGCATTTATTGAAAAAAAAATAACAAAATAGTAAATATATACATGAAAACTTGTTGCAAAGAGTACACCCCATCCCGTAAACGACATTTCTAAAAGCGGTCTGTTATTTTGTCTCTTACCAGTCACCAGTCACCACTCACCACTGTCACCAGCGTCCAGTTGTAATAGTACATCATCTATTAATATAATACAACAGTTGTGGCTATTTTACGAAGCTCGGCTTGAAAGAAACTTTTGTTAGAAATAAATATCTTCTTGTAATTTAGTTGCAAACCTGGTTACCTGCCGCCGTACAGGAGGTTGGTATTTATTGTTTTATTTTTGTTGACAGCTAAACCACAGCAGGCGAAAACCCCCCCAAACTTGGTGTATAAAGGCTTTGGGACTGATTGCCCTAAAAGTATTATTTTTGGGATCAAAGGTGCAGTAATGTATATAGAGGGACACTTTTTGGACCTAAGATTGTAGCGATGTCTGCACCACTGTCCACACCCAAGTCCCAAGGATCGAACACTCGATTCCTGCTTGACCGAAATCGATACCTACAGTTTGTTCGGTGCTGTTGCGCAACTATTTATGTCCCACTCAACACCAAATATCTTTGGGGCACTTTGGACTTTGGACTTTGGACTGTTGATGGGGGCCATCAGAGTCAGACCCATCGCTAACAGCCTCATACCGTCTCGATTTTGGGCTTTGGGCTTTTGGCACGAACTGACGAACATCTACTACACGGAGATAGAGATGATATTATAGCCATCTATCTCGCTGATAAAGTATATCTATCTATCTCATACTACTTAGTATAATACGCAGACGAGGTATCTAAGGTAGTTCTGAGGGGTGCCTGCTATCTAATACATTTATCGCGCTCGGTCACGTCCGTGGCTCAGGCACGCAGCAGCAAGGTTTAGAAAACGCACATCTAGAGACGTTACACAACACACCCCAAAGACAACATGCAGACCATCAAATGCGTGGTAGTGGGCGACGGTGCGGTCGGAAAGACTTGCTTGCTCATTTCATACACAACAAATAAGTTTCCAAGTGAGTATGTGCCCACTGTGTTCGATAACTATGCCGTCACTGTCATGATCGGAGGCGACCCTTATACTCTAGGCTTATTCGATACTGCCGGACAGGAAGATTACGATCGTCTACGTCCCCTATCGTACCCACAAACAGATATTTTCCTAGTATGCTATTCAGTCGTCGTCCCAAGTTCATTTGAAAATGTACGGGATAAGTGGGTGCCAGAAATTGCGCATCACTGCGCCAAAACTCCCTTTCTTTTGGTAGGCACACAAGTCGATTTGAGAGAAGACCAACAAAGCATAGCGAAGCTACAAAGACTAAAGCAAAAACCTATCCAGTACGACCAAGCCGAGCGAATGGCTAAGGATCTCAAGGTGAGCATATGTGTGTTTATTCAAGGACTGTTTATAGTATTATGGCGGATATTAACTTTCTTTAGCGTTATTCTTTAGAGTTGTTTACGTTACGTTTGTAGGTAGTAAGTTTAGGTTATAGACATGTTCCGAATTGTTGTCGACGTCGCAAATGCCGAAAACTACTTCGTAGGGTCTATATCGTGTATTTACCTTTCCTACTCGAGTTCCTTATCCGAGTCGTGGTTCCTTTCATATTGGTTTGTCGAGCACTGTTATCCCTATTTTCCTTTCATATTGGTTTGTCGAGCTCTGTTCTCCCTATTTTCCTTTCGGTGTTCAACATGATAAGTCACAAAAGCATGTGTACACCTTTTCAAGAGAGATGTTCTTACACTTTCGTCAGCCAGTAGTACTGTCGCTGTAAATGCGTGGCGAGTTTGAAAAGTATGCGAATATTCTTGTATGGAATATAGTTGCAAAACCTCACTTGTCGTGACGTGTATACGTTCGACTTACCGGACAATCGCACCACAAGAACACTGACATGGGACCTGCTTGTATTCTTACTTGATGTTCGTAGGCGGTGAAATACGTAGAGTGCTCTGCACTGACGCAAAAGGGACTCAAGAACGTTTTCGATGAGGCCATTTTGTCGGCACTACAACCCCCAGAGTCATCTAAGAAGAAGAAATGTACACTCCTATAAAGTGCTCCTGTGAAGTGACTTAGCTTGAGTTTGGTTGCTTCTTTCTGATACGCGTTACGAGTTCTGCTGCTATATATTCCCGTGAATCTGTTTTGCATCGGTAATGAGAGTAGAGTATGTATGGTGCGGTTTTTATTATTCAATGCAAAAATGTTCGGTTCACCTTCCGCATTTCCACGTCACCTGCATGCGTATTTCCAAGTATTATTGCACGCTCTTCTCTGCATATCGACAAGTAGTAAGCTCGAGATTACATCATATATAAATGGAAATGGAATACATCCTCCTCGATTCATATCATATGTATATTGCATTTACATTGCTTTATACCTGCAGGCATATAAATATGTCTATACACACACACACATACACACACACACACACACATATATATTCTATATATATATATATAGATATACANATATATCATGC
>NW_014040395.1:45277-49117 GCF_001186125.1 Sphaeroforma arctica JP610 | reverse complement strand
TATATATATATATATATATATATATGCATGCTAATGTACAGTCAAGAGAATAAATAAACACATACCAGAACGCCACCAACCTTCACCAGCGTTGCCCCATACGCCAGCAGCCGTCGTTGCAGTGGTGGGTATAGTGCCAGCGAATCCTGGCTCATTTCCCACCGCACATTTGGTCCTCTGCGGAGTGTCCCGAGAGATGAACACGGAGCATCTACCAGCACCACGTCTGCATACGGCGACGGGGAATGCGTGTCCTGTATTCCTGTATAATTGTCCATTAAGTTCGCTCGAATAGCCGGGATGTCAACATAAGCGTCTGCGGCCTCGGCTACACTGACCGTAGTATCAGCCACCAACACCTGGCCTTCGGTCTGTGTACTCACCCCTCTCGCCAGCCGTGGGTCTACATGTAGCGCTGTGCTTGCATTCGCACCGGTTTCTAACCCGAGGTGTGTAGTAGGTGCTGTGACATCTGCGTCCCTCCGTCCATGTGCCTCACTCACACCATCCATACCAACCCCACCTCTGCCCCTTGCCGTGTCACCCCCTCGGCCGCCCACTATTTGCCTAGCAGCGCGTGAGCAGACAAACCCACAGCCAACCATTGGGTCCACAGCCCCAGGACGACTTGTTAGTCGCCGTCGGGCTACGCTGAGTGTCGTATCGTCGATGTCGTGACACACCAGCAGCCCTGGCACACTCAATGCCTCGGATTGGTCGGTTTCTGTTGAGGGAGCCGCGCTGTGGGTCTGACAGGTCACGATAGGTGCAAGTCTAAATTAGCTTGTGCTGTTTTGAAGCCTATGTATGTACAACTCCAGCCAAAAATAAATAGCGGTTAGACAAATACACCGTTCGCTGGGATTGGCACTGTGGCCCTCCATATATTAACACATAGTTTCTCTGGGCAGTCTCACAGCAGCAGTGGGCGAGTGCCTAATCCATATTTCTGGCGTACAATTACCGTAAATGGTCTAACACAAAAACTGACCGAACGATTGCCAGATCAATTCACACACACGATACGCGATTGCCGTATACGGAACCATCCACCCAGACACATTGTACTGTCTTCTTACCTCGCCTGTTTTCAGAGTATCGCATAAAGCCAGACTACACAACGTTCGTGTGTTGCATGCACCAACGCTGATTTCGGCTACAATGCTATCTACATCGTCATCCGTTGTGCGTGTGTGGACATTTGTGTCAACAACCATTCTTTCAATGAAACTACATCCACCGGAGTCTACCTCTCTTGCGCTTGTGCCTGTAGGTATATCCGAGTCTCCAGAGTACACTCTCTTCCTGCCGCGGTTTACGGATCTAAAGGGCTGTCGCACGCCAGGCCTTCTACAGCGACTGAGAAGATCGGCCAGGTGCAGTGCTTTCCCACCACGCCCACAGCAAAGGTCCACCACGCTCATGCCACGCTCCACCCCCTGGGTTACCATGGAATGGTGAGTGTGCGGTTAATTCACACCCAATGATATATATACACGGTCGTTATGTAAGGTTAAAGCACAGCCTGGTATGTGGACCAATGACGGATAAGTTTACTTCACACTGGAATATGGCCCTTGCTGGAATAGTACGACCCTATAAGTATACAGTCAAAACAACCCCAACGCAATTCCAGCAAACCTCTCTGCCGAGAGTAAACTCCGTTGCCATGTAAGAGAACCCCGTTGTTATACACGAGTTCGCTTTCGCCACATTATTATACACACAGCTCCTGAGACGACCGCATACCGTTGCCAAGCCGATGAGTTGCGACCCCTCGTCCTGTACCTCGTACACACCCCTCTTAAAGATTTCCGTGCCGACTATTTGCGGTTTGGCCGGCGAATCCACCTTCAACCCACACGCGGTGTACCGGGTAGGGCTGGTTACGATACCTTCTTCGGCTTGGAGATCGTCCATGAGCTTGGGGATATCATTCATGTACCTGTGATCAGTGCAAGGAGTATGGGCAATCGAGATTTCGGCTTCAGGATCTGCTGACTTGTCGTACTTCAATGGGATGAAGAGTCCACACTCCGATTCGTATCTGCAACTGGTGACTAATTTCTAGATGAACGTATAGTTAACACACTCTCAATGATGCGTGTTATTAAAAACAGGTGATCGAGTTATGTGATTCGTATACTGTATTGTCACTCCAATATCAAACTCTCCATCATTACACGAGCAACGTTGGCGTGAACTTATTGTCTATTGCGTATCGGTGCGCAGTAAATGAATATTTGAGGATTTTCGTTGGACAACTATGATAGAAGTACAATAACACAAACATGTACTGGCATTTTGATATATTCTGTACGGTTAATGTATACGAATGCATAAGTGCTTATATCTAAATCTGAGTATTGTAAACAATAATATTTGCAAGATCTACCCTGTAAACATGTTCAATGAATTCTACGAAGAATCAATCATCATGTATACTACACATCTATAAGTTGTATCGAGGAGACGAAATCACTTACGTATTACACCGTAACTTGATACCACCCGGTCGATTCATCGCAGCGGCGATTTCATTGGTCGACGCCGTGCCTTTGGTGTCAACTATTTGACTTACCAGCCAATCAGGAAGCGAATAATACACAGCGGTATAAGCAGTGGTGTCCGATGGAGGCCAGTTTATGCGAGAAGGCTCGGCCCTCTGTAGACGAGCAATAAGCTGTTCTGGCTCTGTGTGTGTATGTTTCAAGAGCAAGTATTAAAGATACAGCACAACGATTATGTATGCGTATTGACCTATTCTAAATCAACATAGGTATCAAACTGAGGCAGTTATACTCGGGCAAGTAATCCGCATAGCACGAAGGACGTGTGCACGGGTAGCGACATGGGTACTATCACCTGAGCCAATGTTGCAGTGTGGAAGTAGCCTAGTTTGCACACACAAACCCATACACAAGAGAACACGGCTGCACCTTTGCAGTCCAGGTGACGCTTGGCATATTCAATCCACTCGCTAGTCTCCTCAGCGGACACGGACAAATTGCCCTCGAACCGTGCATGCTCCTCATGTACAACGTACATGGTTAGAAGGCAGACCACCACATCCTTCGGACTCAACTCCACATAGTCACTGCGGGCCTTCTCCTGACTATGGCCGCCGTCCGATAAAATAGGCTGTTTTGATTGGGCCACGAGTGCCTCGTCTTGCGCACACCCAAACACACTCGATACGCGAAAGTTGGTGCTATTGTGCTGGTGCTGAGACGGACTAACATTCTCAGAATTCCAACTATCGGGTACGTCACTCGCGCTATTCATGGCGCAATCAGAACACTTCGGTACAGAATCTGGAGCAATAGGTGCAACCTCCCCATTGTTCGTTACATCATCCGAGAGAAGAGCCCATCGAAGCATGTACAGTAACCGGCGACGGAGCGAACACACACCAAAGAGACGCCGAGACACGAGCGCTCTACCATCGTTGTTGAGGATTTTCTGCCCTTTCCTGAGTGTGGTTTTGCAGAGCTGGTAGATAGTGGAATAGCGTGGATCATAGTATTAGCCTGCATGTAGAGATGCACAATCAGAGTATGGGTATTTTATTGTAGATTTGTGATGCTCATTTCAGGTTAAGGCAGGTATTGATAGGATGTACTCCCGATGGGGTGATACAAATGTGCAACAAAATACACGCATATATCGACGATACAGTTTGTTGATTGATGTACACAAATGTGTATATACGTCTTAACACATATATCATGAAATCTTACCAGTTACATTTGCAGAGTTATTATTATTATATATATATATATATAATCATTCTGACAAATGTAGCTGGTAAGATTTCATGAAATATGTGTTAAGCAGAGT
>NW_014040395.1:41412-42984 GCF_001186125.1 Sphaeroforma arctica JP610 | reverse complement strand
TATATATTTATATATAATAGTACGTGAACCTATTTTTATATGTATATATATATGATTTTATGTGAATACACCTCAATATATATAGAATGGCATGTTTAGTATATCGCATACAACATGAGCACACGTATGTATTTAAATATTTACGTATCTAACGAGCAACACGGTCCTTCTGTGGCAATCCGACTGATGCATCCAAGGTGCATATGGTGCCCTCCTGAGTTCGTTTCTCGTTTTAAACGTTAAGCGTTGTACTTTCGTGTGGATTTCAAATTCTCGAGACAACAGTGTATGATTTTAAATACGTTATCACGTATAGTAAAGGTTTACTGACATTTGGGCTAAATACGTCTCTACTTTAAGTCTTTATGTTAAATACTATCAAACCACAGGAACCAGCCACCCGCCAAAATCGGCGATGCTTTCCATCCTAGTCAATTTACCCCGTGTACTTTTCCTACCAATAGGAAATAGGTTTAAGAACTTTTTCACCAATCAATAATAGGACTTAGAACTTTTCCGCGAATCAAAAAAGTGAAAACACACACTGCCGTGCGCCCATAATAGCTGTCAGCTGAGTTGGCGGCCATGATCGAAAGGCAAATAGCCACACCGACTTCAATGTGAGCAGACAAGTTGTTTGTTATTTATTACTTGCTTGTTAAGTCGTTGGTTAGAAGTTCTTCACTCGGTGCTGGCACGCATACGGAATCAAATACGTAAGATAGTCCACGGTACAACCAGAGCGACAGGGCTTGTAGCTATGGTCTGTGACCAATGTCGGTAGTTAGTCTTACAGAACAATTACAATACCTAGAGTAAGTTTCGAATACAGTGGAGATTCAATACGCCGGTATTACCTAAATTTTTATTTTGTTTATTACGTGTATTGCACATTTTGATCTCTCCGGTAACATTCAGTTGTCTCCACTAACACACTCACACTTGTAATACAATGGGGGGTCGTGGGCGTAGTCGAACGCGCAGTCACAGCAGCAGTCGTTCACTATCACCAGCACCTCGCAGCGACAAGCATAAGCGTGCATCCAAATCGTCGTCATCCCGCAATAAGTCTAGTAAATCCAAGAAATCCAGTAGGAGTTATAGATCCCGTCGGTCACGCTCTCGCAGTGATAGCTTTAGTCCCAGTCGCAGTGGCAGTGAGAGTAGGGACAGGAGTCGAAGTAGAAGCGCATCATCGGACAGGGAGAGATCGAGGGACCGGGGCAGGCGCCACGGGTCACGCTCGGCTTCTGGTCGAAACAAGCATAGCCATAGGAAATCATCACACAAGGAAAGCAGCCGTAAAGATAGAGATAAAGAAAGAGATAGAGACAGGGGGAAGGAAAAATATCCCGAGAAATCAAGATTACGTAGGGATGAAAAACCGGAATATTCAGGTAGTTCCAGTGAAGACGAAGATGAGAAACGTTCCAAACGTCGCGCACTTTCTCAAAGTCGAGAGTCTAAGAGGTAGGCCTAAGTATGAATTTATGTCTAAAACTACAGATTCACAGCGCGCGAACACATAGACACACAAACACACACAAAACACTCACACACTCACTCACACAC
>NW_014040395.1:40001-41392 GCF_001186125.1 Sphaeroforma arctica JP610 | reverse complement strand
GATGTATTCATATTCATAGAAGCCTATTTATGTATCTATATATATATATCTATATATATATGTATAGATTTATATATATAAAGATTATATACCAATATATCTCCGTTCTATGGTATACGCATTCGAATGTCTTTGTTCTACTCAACCATTTTCTACTTTTATTACTGCAGGCAAAAGCTCGGTAAGAGTGCAAGAGACTCTCGAAAAGTAGACGAGGCTCCAGGTTTGAACGATGATAAGGATGGCACGCGAATCAAGAGCACGGTATCTCATGCTGATGCGACCATACAGAAAAGTGCAAAAACGGAACAGAAAAATGAATCAACTGTCCCTGAAATGGGGACTGAAAATGCCAATAGCGTTGCAAATGTGGCAGACATGAACGTTCCAGAAGAAACCGAACCTCAGGTATGTTATCATGTAATGATAACTGCCTATTTGTGTGACGGGTAATGCACGAAATCAGGATACCTCCGAAATTAATTGAGTGAAATTTGGATTCTCAGATACTTATTTTGTCAATGTTGTTCACTTCGGCAGAAAAAACTTAGGGAACGAAAGGAAAGACTGGAAGCTTGGCGCAAAAAGGCCCAGGCTAGTGGTACAAACGCAACTCTGCCTGTAAACCAGATCCCTGGTTCAGCTGATACAGACTCACAAATAGAGGCGAAGGCAAAGGAGCCAGAACTCGCAGGAGCTAAAAACACACCTGAGGATAAAGCCAAACTGTCTGAAAGCGAGTCAACTACGAAATCAGACGCAAACCCCAACACAACCGAAAACACAAGCACCACCTCAGCCCAGCCCAGAAAACGGGTCAGGCGAAAATGGGATTTGAAAAAGCCAGACGAGGCATCTTCGGCAGAAAAAGAAAGTTCGGCCCCGAAAACGGATGGCTTTGTGGTGCCTAAACCGGTATCGAGAGTGGGACAAGCCGATAGTGACGGCTCAAAATCTGCGAAGGTCGAGGACGGACCAGACATTGGCATGAGCAAGACGGGCTTTACTATGGGTACAAGACTCGTAACCAAGACAACCAAGAAATTGGGCGTGGGATTTGGCCTGAACAAAAAGGACGAGGGCGGTTGGACTAAGGGCCCTACTCTGGGTGGGCTGGGTGGATTTGGTACAAATCGGGTCCTGAAAGGGGTTACTGCGAAGAAAACGGGACTGGCAGGCTTCGCGATGAAGCCTAGCAAGACTGCCCAAGGGAAGACAAAGCCCTCGCTCATGACGCGCAGTGTGTTTGGTGGCGCTGCCAATGACGACGAGGATGACGGTAGGGCGTATCGATATTCATATATCCATATATACATATATATATATATATATATATGTGTGTGTGTGTGTGTGTGTTCATATATTTATATATATATATTCATATATACATA
>NW_014040395.1:35934-38434 GCF_001186125.1 Sphaeroforma arctica JP610 | reverse complement strand
TGAATACGGAAGTGCGCAACTTAGCCACCAACAGGCGGCGTAAAGAAAGTATAGTCCCCGATAAAGATGCAGCGCTGAAGGTATGTTCTTATACCTATAATAATAAATATACAATAGTAATATATATATAAATATATATGTATATTTTGCTTGTTTTTGTGTGTATTTGTTGAATATTTAATTACGAGGTGTGATTGATTGACCCCGGTTCAGATATTTTTTGGGTGCTGTTGACCTCTGGCGAGTTCAGACGGTATACAATACATCTGCAGGGTGCACAAGGTGGCTGAGAGTTTGTTCAAGAAAGTTTCTTGCCCGAGCTTTTGGCAAACACTTTTGACGACAAATTCGAATCACTTTTCAAAACCCACGCATAGCATTGTATATAATCTCCGCTGAAGTGTTCACCCACTCTTCTATCGCACCTATACGCTGCCACATCGCAAGCATGGGAGAACGAGAGAGATAGTCCATAACGCTATATACGTATCAATTTACCTTGGCCCATTCACTCACTCTGCGCCTCGTAACAACTCACATGTAGTTTTAGGGTCTAGGATTGAGGGTTTGGCCGAACCCTTCTAACAATCTACCGTAGTCACTCCCGGTATATAAACTTCCTTCACTCTCCATGGCACACATCTCAGCCCAAGAAGAAGTCCAAGCGCGGAGAGCGAGTGTACAACGATGAGGATGCCATCGAATACTCATCCGAGGAGGAGGAAGAAGAGGTTGTGGTGGCAGTGAAGCAGAAGGACATTGTGAAGGTGGATTACTCAAAACTACCAGCCCTGGAGTTTCGAAAGGCCTTCTATGTTGAGGTGCCAGGTGTGTGTACAGACGCACAGTTGCGTGTGTATGTGTTCATGTATGTGATAGAAATTTGATAGAAAAGGGCGTATATATATATATATATATATACCCATAGTTATATATACATATTTATATCTAAATATGTATATATATATTCGTATATACCTATAGATAATTGCATTCATTTATGTGCCTACCAACGACACAATATTCATACAGAGCTGAAGAAGATGAGCGAGGACGATGTGTTCAAACGTAGAGTGGAAATGGATAACACCCGAGTGAAGGGCAAGGACTGCCCTCGCCCTGTTAGTAATTGGGCTCAGTGTGGAGTCAGGTATGTAAAGTTATACAATGGTTTTGGTTGTAGACCTGTGTACGGTTTATTTTACCTCTCATTGCTTATTAGTGCGGCAAGAGGAAATATTTCGATACTGTATTGAACTGTGTCCGCTGAGTAGTATGTGTTCATCGCTCGATGTATGTTGTGGAGGTAACTATTGTATATATATGTATATGTATATATATATTTATATATATATATATATATATATATATATATATATATATATATACATTTACATTTATTTTCAAGTTTATATTTTTATTTTTACTTATATTTATATCTTGTATTTGATTGCTTTGTTGAGAGATGCCATTTATTGTGGCCTATTTTACACAATTATAATGAATGTCACGAAGAAGAATGGCTACGTCAAACCCATCCTATCCAGACTCAATTTGATTGATTGAAATTTCGGTGAACGAGGAGATACCTTTTATTGTGACGTACAGGTTATATCTATAACTCTCGTATCTTCCATTGATCTCGAAACTCATATGCTCATCTTCACCGATGAGCTATGGCAGCTCTTCGTAGGTATGCATTAGTTTGCCCTCCACCACTCTCACGAGCCGAAGAAACCGCCTGATCTCGCTATTGAATTGTATCTTAATGCCCATAAAATGAACCCACATTACAACACATACTGATCCATTATATATCATTCGATATCTGGCTAAAAATAGTATGTACGCATGCTCTTATACCGTCTTCTACCCACAGCTCGCGAATTATGAATGTCATAAAGAAGAATGGCTACGACAAGCCCATGCCCATTCAGGCTCAGACAATCCCAGCGATCATGAGCGGCCGAGATGTGATTGGCATCGCTAGAGTATGTCGCGATATCGTAATCTTTACGTGTAGATTGATGTGTACACACACACACCCACACACACACATATATATATATATATACTATATATATATATATATATATATATATATATATATAGATATATGTATATATATGGGGACAGAACGTTTAGCGATATCTTTCTGTTGTGCGATTGTCGTAGCTCGGACATGCAAGGCCTCCATAGGTGTGCGTTCTACATCTGCGCTGCAGTGCTAAATTGTAAGTTATAGTCGGTTTACAACTTTTGCCACTGTTATGTTGTATCTGATCTATTTACGTTTTAATTTACTTCTAGAGACTAGTAACGGGACTACACCAATAACGTCATTTGCACACACACGCGCACACATGCAAACACACACACACATATATATATATATATATATATAGAAGATATATTTATATTTATATTTATATATATATATATGCATATATATATGTATATATATATATATGTGTGTGTGTGTGTTTGTGTATATATATAT
>NW_014040395.1:31162-35914 GCF_001186125.1 Sphaeroforma arctica JP610 | reverse complement strand
AGTATATATATATNTAGTGTAGTGTAGTAGTATAGTATATATATATATATATATATATATATATATATATATATATATATATATATATATATATATATATATATATATATGTATGTATGTATATATATATATATACATATACTAATCTACTTTAATGACTTGTCTCTACAGACGGGTAGCGGAAAAACTATCGCTTTCCTCGTGCCAATGTTCCGTCATATCCTTGATCAACCAGAAATAGAGCAAGGAGATGGTCCTATTGCCATGATCATGGCACCAACGCGCGAACTTGCTATACAAATATACACGGTATGCCCTCTGCGGACTTGTGTGAATATTTATTCACTCAGATATATTGTACATATTCTTTATGTATATATTTGGAAATATAGATACATATATATATTTACTTATAGGTATAAATTTGTTTATGCATATGTATGCATAAGCGTAAGTACAATCACAAACCAACCCAACCGCCAGGATTACATCTGTTTGCATGGTTGTCACTGCAGCGCTAAATCAGTGGCCATTTGCAAACTGGGAGTCTTGCGTCAGTCCAGTACCGAACATCTCTGCGTTGATACTTGACTCGATTTTCTTGATTTTCTGAGTTGTCCCCAATTATAAAATTCACATTTGACCCGTGGGATTTGTACAGAGATATTATTGGTTATATGCTATCTACTTGCATGCTACAATCACTTAGCTGTCGCAAATTGGCTAAGCGTATTATGCATTTGCCTACTACGATTATTGGAATGTCGCAAATGTGCTGAGGTTTATGTACTTAAATTGTATTTGCACACAAACATAAAGGAATGTAGCGAGTTAAAGTTGCTGTATATCTGCATGCTACAATAATCACCAGGAATAGTTTACGACGTATCTACCTACTAGCGCCATAAGAATGTCGCAAATGTGCTGAGGTTTATGTATTAACATTGTGTTTGCACACAACCATAAAGGAATGTAGCGCGTTGAGGTTGCTGTATATCTGTATGCTACAATAATCACCAGGAATAGTTTGCGACATATCTACATACCAGCATCAGAGGAATGGGGCAAATCGTAAATCTTCTGTATATTAGCCTGCTTCAATCACTGAGTTTGCACCAATTTTTTGAATTATAATTTCTACAATCACAGAAATATCGCAAATCTGCTGACTGAACTGTACAATTACATCATTACAACCACTTGAAATGTCGCAAATTTTCTAGGTATTAATTGCACACTACTATTACAGGAATGTCGCAAATTCGCAAAAGTCAGCGGCGTGCGGGCGGTCTGTGTGTACGGAGGATCTGGTATTAGTGAACAAATAGCCGATTTGAAGGTAGGTCAAGTGGCTTGTCCAGAAATGGGGGTTTTTTTATTATAGACTTCCGTTTTCCGGTCTTTCATTAGCTCGATCTGACTATTATGGGAGGAAATCGGATAAATATTCATAACAATATTTGGAGAAAATTATATATATACCAAAACGAGGAACGGATATAGATTTATAAACTAATATTGAGTGAGGTTGGGTGGGAATGGGTTGGCAAAGAGTCTCGGACGAACACGCATCCGCCTACTCAAGGATGTAACGTATGCCCAACATAAACGCACACAGTCACTCCCGCGAACATATGCACACACACACTATTACACACATACGCTGTCTTTTTAACTCGCATTAGGGCACTGTTACACACATACGCTGTCTTTTTAACTCGCATTAGGGCGCTGTTACACATACATACTGTCTTTTTAACTCGCATTACGTCACTATTACACACCCACTGGCTTTACGGCGCGTTTGAGTGGGGGGTTTGCTCGGATGGTTAGACTTTCCAGCCTGGTCTCTCAAGTGTCGTTGTATTAAAAACCCTGAAACCCTAAAAATCCTTTGAAAGATGTAGACAGGACTGCACAACACCACTCACACACGTCTAGTGGGACACACGTCTAGTGGGACACACGTACACTCGCTTGCTTCAATTAACACGCATACACATACAAGCAGACACTTACATTACCACACACATACACTAACTCACTTACATTAACACACACATACACGCAGACACACACATTACCACACATACACCTCCTCACTTACATTACCACACACATACACCAACTCACTTGCAATAACACACACATACACGCAGACACACACATTACCACACACATATACCAACTCACTTACATTACCACACACATACACGCAGACACACACATACACCAACTCACTTACATTACCACACACATACACCAACTCACTTACATTACCACACACATACACCTACTCACTTACATTACTACACACATGCACCAACTCACTTAGAATAACACACACATACACGCAGACACACACATACACCAACTCACTTACATCACCACACATATACACCAACTCACTTACATTACCACGGACACACACTCACACCCTCCCACAGAGAGGCGCAGAGATCATCGTGTGCACGCCGGGAAGAATGATTGATATGCTCTGCGCCAATAGTGGGCGTGTGACGAACCTCAGGCGCGTGACGTATCTGGTACTGGACGAAGCCGATCGAATGTTCGACATGGGATTCGAACCGCAAGTTATGAAGGTGGTGGATAACACGCGCAAGAACCGGCAGACGGTGCTGTTCAGTGCCACGTTCCCCAGACAGGTGAGTGGGTGTGGCTGTGTGTATGTGTATGTGTATGTATATAACTGCTCGTTTGCATATAGGTGGTGTTGTTCAGTGCCATGTTCCCCAGACAGTTGAGTGAGTATGGCTGTGTGTGGCTGTGTGTAGGTGTATGTGGATGCGTATTTAGGGTTGGTGAGTTTTGGTATTTAGGGCTGTGTGTGACTGCTCGTTTGTATATAGGTGGTGCTTTTCAGTACCACGTTCCCCAGACGGGTGAGTGTGTATGACTTTGGGCTTGGCTGTGTGTGTGCGTGTGTCGGTGTATCTGTATATGTATGTACATGTCTGGACATGTTTGTTCATTTGGGCACATACGGCGCTGTCTGGTACCACGTTCTTCAAATAAGTGAGTGAGTGAATGTGGCTGGAACACATCAATCTTTCTATTTTGTGTGGCTATATACTACCACCATCTAGTCTTACTCACTACACATCTCCACCCATACTGACTCATACTTTCCTCCACCCATATTGACTAATACTTACCTCCACCCATACTTACTCATACTTATCTCCACCCATACTTACTCATACTTGTCTCCACCCTTATTGACTCATACTTATCTCCACCCATACTTACTCATACTCATATCCACCCATATTGACTCATACTTTCCTCCATCCATACTTACTCATACTTTCCTCCACCCATATTGACTCATACTTATCTCCACCCGTATTGACTCATACTTATCTCCACCCGTATTGACTCATACTTATCTCCACCCATACCCACTCATACTTTCCGGCTACCCCCCATACTACACTACCTCACCCTCTTCTCAGATGGAAGCTCTCGCCCGGAAGATCCTGAACAAGAATCCGATTGAGATCAACGTGGGTGGCCGGAGTGTGGTATCGTTCGACATAGACCAGAACGTCGTCGTGCTCAGCGAGGATGAGAAGGTGTGTCAACCAGGGAACTCTCTCAGAGAGGAGGGGTGACGCACCAGAGTGTGAAGCTTGCTAAAACCCTAAACCTTAAAACCTTAGAACTATAATCGTCTCCCGCCCCGTAGGGATCATCCCGAGGGCTTGTACGAAAGGCCTGCCCTGTTCTTTTGATGTCTGTGTGTGGATTGTATGTCGGTACCGCACCATGTATCTCCTTGCTTGGTTAGATTAGAATGTAGTATGTGCGTATGTTTCTGTGTATCTAGTGGACAGGGTACACATATATTTGCGTATAGGAGGCCCCCTTTCGTCCCACTTTAAGCCCGCTTTAGGCCCTCTTTATGCGCCTTCATATCTGATGCAGATTAGGTGGCTAGAATTGCACGCGCATGCCTATCATGCGTCCTCGCAAGTGATAGAAGCCGACGAAACCAAACATATAATACCAACAAGTCTCTGGCACTTTCTATCTGCAGTGCTGCTATCATAAATCCTGAATTTCAATCCTGAATTTTGTTCCTAATTCCAAAAAATTCTACGCCTTGATACCCAAATTCCTAGGCCTCAAACCCCTAATCTCGAACCCTTACAACCCTAATCCTTACCCAGTTCCTCAAACTACTTGAGCTGCTGGGATACTACTTGAGCAAAGGCCTCGTCCTGATCTTTGTCGAAAAGCAGGAGAAAGCCGATATGTTACTGAAAGACCTATTATCAGCTAACTATCCGTGCCAAGCGCTGCATGGAGGCATGCACCAGGAAGACCGCGGGAGTGTATTGGATGACTTTAAGCGAGGCGTTTGTAATCTGTTGATTGCTACGAGTGTGGCGGCGAGAGGCCTGGATGTCAAAGCCCTTAACTTGGTGGTCAACTACGGTATGCTGAGTGTTAGTCAATTGTAATATATATATATATATATATATGTATGTTGTACGTATGTATGTATGTATATTTGTATGTGCGTATGTGTGTATGTTTATATGTATGTATGTATCTGGAAGTCATTGCAGTGACCAGCTACATAATGACATGCATCCAGAAGATCGAGGGAGTTCTATGGGCGATTATATGACGGGCTTTCGTGATTTATTGGTTGCTACGAATGTTATATATTTGATATATATGTATATTCATATATGTATATACATATATGTATATACATATATG
>NW_014040395.1:26693-28519 GCF_001186125.1 Sphaeroforma arctica JP610 | reverse complement strand
TAGTACATGTTTTTTTTATTACGGTAACAAACGCATGTATCTCGTTGGATTGTGGTCGATGCCGGTTTTACTAAAAAGTCAAAGAAGAGGGTTGTTCGCGTGACAATCGAGTGCGAATTTATTCTGTTCGCGTGACAATCGAGTGCGAATTTATTCCTAGTAGGCATCGAGTACCTACGCCACTTTCCTTCCCTGTACAAACATATTTGGATTGAAAAGAGGACATTTGGCGTGTTTTATTCGAGGATCAACCGTCAAAAGATATCGAGCAGTTGGAATATTTACCCATTCCCGTATTTAGAACACATTCGGAGACGACTGTAATTGGCATTTTTCTATGAAAGAACTCGCCACCAATTGGTAGCGAGTATTTATATCCGTATTTTCTCAAACATGTGCTGAACTAGACGCGTCTCTCTCTATTGATTGAACCCTTTCAGATCGAGAAGAGTATAGTGGGTGCGGTAGATAGCGATGACGACGAATCCGACAATGAGATCGACGATATGGTCGAGAAACTCTTTGCTGGAGACAAGAAAAAAACCGCTAAAGCCCAGCAGGAGGAAGTGGAGGCAGCCAAACCACACGCCACACTCAGCAATGGCCCGTTAATGCTGACCAATAGCGAGGCGAATAGTGGTGCGGGCTCAGCCGCCATCCAATCAGATGGCGCCGATGGAGTCCCCGCCAAAACAGCCGAGGAGAAGCGCGCACACGGACTGCTCAAGGGCATGCTGGGTGTGTTGTGTGGGAGTTGTTTGCAAGATTTAGCTGCAAAGGTGTCGGGGTGAAAGTACTTTGAGAGAGAGGCGAGGGGGGCTTTCTTCTGTTTCTTCGTATATGTCTTTGTAAGCAGCACCTTTGGTCTCCTGTTTACTTCTTTTCTTGTTAAAAAAAAATTTTGTATCTATCTTCGGACGGGTTTCTTTCTCACAACTTCACCCCCTCACTGACTGTCATTCAATTCTCACCTACTCAGCCACGCCCCAAGACTCGAACACACCACAGGCCGCTGTAGGTGCAACCACAGTGCCGTCGAACACCACTCTCACAGTACAGACCGCCACTCCCGCACCGGATAAAGAGGTGTGTGTGGTAGTACCATGTACCAGAAGTGGGGGAGTGCGCATAGCTCGAGCTCTGTTCAGAAGTAGCACGTCGTTTCTCCTGGGGATGTATTGCTAATGGCATTGGGTTCAAAAGTCGGACAGTCAAATTAGGGTCAAATGGAAATTAGATATCAAATTGATTTGAGATTCTACCTTATTATGGATGAAGAAACAAAAATTGATCTCTCGATAGGAAAAAACAAAGTCGTCATTTGTGTAAGTGTCATGCATCGCCCAACACGCGCCAATAGATTCCCAACCGACCCATCCTTCTCTCTCTCCAAATACAGGAAGAAACAAAGGCTTCGTCCATACGTGTTGATGCAGCGACTGAAGCGGCCCTGGCGATGTTCAAAGGAGGTAAACTCAGTGCAGCCGCACGTGCAGCTCAGATTGCTGCGAAGATCAATGCAAACAAGAACTTTGCGGCGGCGGCACCTGCGGCGTTACAGAAGGATGTATGTAGTTTGACTGACATTGGTATATGTTCGGTTTATTGTGTATTGAGTCTTGTTATGTATGTATATTATATCGACTCGGTACTGTTATACAGAATCAACTTGGGTTTCAGGGTGTAGCGATTTGTCAATGATGTCAAAAGCACCACGGCAACTGCTTCACAGCGTACAAGTCGAAAGGAAATACATGTCGCATATATATACATATACATATATTTATATGTGTCTGTGTCTGTGTCTGTGTCTGTGTGTATATACT
>NW_014040395.1:16188-26673 GCF_001186125.1 Sphaeroforma arctica JP610 | reverse complement strand
ATATATATATATNTAGTATATATATATATATATATATATATGTATGTAAATGTATGTATGTATGTATGTATGTATATATATGTGTGTGTGTGTATATGTGTGAACATATATAATATTTAACATATACACACACACAACATCTTTCTCCACTTCTGTTATATGACAGGCTGCCGAAGCTAACAAACACTTCGAGGAAGAACTTGAGATTAATGATTTCCCGCAGAATGCACGATGGAAGGTCACCTCTAAGGTATGTGATGGAACTGAATCTACCAATCTCTGTAATACATATTAAAAGACTATAGGTTTATATTTGGATATTGGTAATGTTCTTGTACTCTTGGACATTTTGGGATATATTGTGTACATCGTTCTTATCAAATGTACGTATCAGTTGCGTCATTTTGTGATTGGTATCCCCTTTTGAGATTAGCTGCTTCTTATCGACATATAATAGATGCTTAACTGTACATGTCTAAAATACAATTCTACCTGCAATTGGAGGGCTGAGAATCGGGTTTCTCGTTCAAATTTACTTACTACTGACAAATAAATAAGCCTACTGTACCAATTTACCCCTTGGAAGATCCAAAATCTGTGCACACGGTTGTGTATACAGAATGTTATATTCACACATAGATAGGTTTAAATCAGGATTATGGTTGCTGTTCTGAATCTGAGGGAAGGTAATGGCGTTGGATTCATAGTGTTTCTACATCGATGACATATCTTTTGCGTACTCTTTTCGTGTGTTGCATCTCAGTTTTGATCTAGCATAAACTGGGCATATCTGCCAATAGGCGGTGGCACTTGAGCTGTAAGCGTATAATATTGCGATAATTTCCGTCCACGACGTTTCTTCATGGATACAGTCAGCAGTCAGCTATATAAAACTATTCGTCTTCTTTGTTGTATCTCCGTTTCGACTAAGCATAACTCCGATCATATCTTTCATCTACCAGGAGGCTGTGCTTGATCTGCAAGAGTACAGTGGAGCGGCGATTACAATCCGTGGCATTTTCTACGCCCCTGGGAAGAAGGTGCCGGCAGACGGAGAGCGTAAGCTGTTCCTATTTATAGAAGCCGACTCCGAGAGGAAGATACAGATTGCCAGGAGCGAAATCAAACGTATTATTAAGGAGGAGATTCTCAAGACATCATCAATGCCACAGCGAAATACGGGAAGATATGCGATCACATTTGGTTGATGGTACAATAAATCCTATATACGAATAGATGTGCACAAGAATAAATAATTAACCCTAAGACTAAAATCACATTTGGTTGATGGTACAATATAACCTATGTACGAATAGATGTGTATAAGAACCAATATCTAATCCTAAGACTAAGATCACGTTTGGTTGTATGGTACAATGAATCCTATACACGAAACGATGCGCATAAGAACAAATATTTATCCCCGAGTTTAGAGCGCACAGCAGGCATATAATTTGCGTTTATTATTAGCACAATTGACGAAATAGAGTTGCTTTCCTTATTTCATTTCTGGAGCAATATATTGTATTTAGGAACTTTAATCGATGAAACCCTTCAGTAGTATTTGAAATGTATTCATATTCATAGTATTTGACGATGTCTCTATACTGCGGCCTCAAGATTGGCCCCCGGAATGATTAATTTGCTGGGTGTGTATGTCTGTCATTGAACTGCGGCTTTCAACCCGCTATCCAGATCCATACCAGCTTATATACTTAGTATTATCGTTCCGAACCGAGGGGATCGCCTCTTTCTCATATAGTTTGCGACTCGGATGTAATTATAAGGCATAACTGCACGTGCTATTGTGGCGACTGCAGCTACGTCCGAAAAGCAATTAATTTGTTGCTGAACTTTGTGACATTTACTTTGGTTGCAGTTTTCAAAATTGGGCGTACCTTGAATGCATCGACACTCAAGTGACATGGACCTGGTTCCTTGGGGTTGATTCAAATCCCAGTGATCCAATCCTCAGATTCACCACTTGAATTTTCGTCATCGCTCTTGTCGGATCCATCCTTGTTTCCAGAGCTACCAGTCGCATCCCTGCAAGCAGTAAAGCCATTGTCCCCTGTAGCACATTGTTTTAGGCTGTGGCTAAAAGCGGCGCGCGAAGTCTACATGATGGCAAACCGATATTTTTTCCAAGTTTTCGAATAAGCCATGGTAGGTACAATATCATGACGTCATATTTAAGTCTGTGAGAAGGGAAATGCTATGTTCATCACTTATGTTATAGTTTCGTGATGATTTGCCCCGGTTGTAAAAATCGCGGGTTCCTAGTAGTAGAAGTACATGTTAACGTAACTCTGAAATTATAGAATACGTAAAACGTAAGGTAGTTATTTGCAATAAACAAAACTATCCAATTTTAGACCTTTGGAGATGCAATATTAAAACATGGTGCGCTTATAGGGTACGGAGACTCTATAGTGTACATCTGGTGGTTTTCCTTGTATTATACCAGAGCAAGAGAATTTACTGTGATATAGGATATGTCGAGTCCTTCTGGCCAGCCTACTAGATGTGCTCGTCTATATCCTTATTAATGCAATGGAGAGTTACACACAAAGTGATGGGGGTACTGCACCAGCTGGTTTTTTTATTTATATTTATAGTTTTCGTAAGTTGGATTTCAAATCATATACACACAGTTATAATTGAAGGATTGTTTCGAAGCATGAATCCGACCAATCGAAACAAACCTAATCTTAGTTGTTGACATGAAATAAATCTAGACCGAAGTAGTGAATGATCGGAGCGGAACTATATAGACAAAAGTCTCAGTTCAAAACTGAAGATTAACTCGTTTTTTTTTGCAGTTGACGTATTGGATTTAACTTCAAGTTTAGTACGATATAGTCTTCATGGTCAAGCCAGCTTTACATGGTGGATGAACTGGACTTTCATCTGATTCATAGAATTCCCGATTTGGACTACCCTCGACAGATATTATGGTCAGATGTGAAGCATGGATTTTCGCAAGCATAAATTTCCGCATCCAGGAAGAACTAGCCAATAATAAATACTGCTGTGATACTCGGAACCGCTGCTGAATGAATACTCTTACCTTCATATCTTAAACTTACCTGAGTTTACTACCGAATTGGATAATCAAGAAGGTTTGCTAAATGTGCGATACCACCAGCGCTTGTATAGATAATTTGTAAGACTTGATCATCCAAAATCGTTTGCTTGATAGTACTCGACAGAAGAAGAAAAACTAGTGGGAATCATTACAATATTATTTACACAACTAGATGACTTGTGATATAAGATCAAACACCTCGGATGTCACTTCTCTTAAACCACAAGGATAGTTTGAGGATGTCAAAGGATGTACGTGAGATATAGGCATCCTCGTAAAATTCTCTACTTGCTTCCTTGTCCGCTCGAAAAGATTTGAAATTATTTCCGCAGTATTTCCGCAGTCTAAAAAGAAATAAAACTAAGAGTCTAAGTCTGACCACATTCATATCTATATCTGTCCATAAATACATGATGTACTTCTCGGCTGACAATGGTGTAGAAGTGAATATGCCAATCATCGAGGTCCCATGGAGTAGACGCAATGTATTTTTGTGGTCGGGCCCTTTTAAATTTAATACGTTGGCAAGTAATTGGAATTTATGAACAAATGCAGCACAATATAAAGTTCTTCTCCGGGTTTTAAGTATTTAATAGAATTGAGCAAGGCGAAGGTAATTTACCCATAGTTTCCATCGTATGTGATCTTGGCTGCAGGACAGACGGCACGGCCAAAGACAGTGCGTCAGGACTGTTGTGACCCAAGGCGGGTAGTTGAGGAGTCATAGCAGAACACATAATCGAGTGCTGACGTCGATTGGCCTGGCCTGAGTTTCGGTGCATGGTAGCCGCTTGTGAGGGTGTAGGATGGCAGTATCGCAGCCACTCTTTTGTTGTCTTGCCCATCCCTTTTGAAATATAGTAGTATGTCCATTTGTCCAAGATGCGTTCCTCCTGTATAAAAATGACTGCTTAGAGTAGCGCTGTGTGACCGCCAATCCGAAGGTTATGTCCAGTGAATTTCTGAGTAAAGAGGCCGAAGCTAATAAGGATCGCTTTGTGTTTTCTGGTAAAAATGGATTTGAAATATGGGGTGCCGTTGATGGACAGTAGATGGCATTATCTGGGTTCGGATGCGTACGTGCCAGCCACGTAGTAAGAAGACAATGAATATATATATATATATATATATGCCATGCTTTGGAGGAGCTTAGGACTCGAATTGGTTACGGTCCGTTCCATACTGGTCTTTGATGTCGGGACGATTAGCGCGATGTGTGTGTTTAAGCATCGAACGCAGGAGCGGTTCACGTGGCGGAATCGGGGGCACGGCTCGTCCGGAGCTACGGCAATTTCGTCTGATCGGAGAAGCCAAAAGGTACTGACAGCCAGGGCAGTGACAGGACGGAGATCCTCCAGGCAGCTGAGGTGGCCCGCGAGGTGAGAGTAGAGTGGGAGGCGATTTTGGTTTGGCAGATGCACACATCCCTTCGCAATTCGGCGACGACTAATTGATCTCATGTATTTTACACCAAGTCAATTTGCTCAGGTAGTGCCTGACTTTGGTTATGGTAGAGCGTGCGGATGTGAGATGTGTATGGTTTTATGCTGTCGGTTGCTAAATTGCGCATATTCGCCAACCCAGATAGACGAGCAAGAGATGTGATCTGAGGATTGGCAGGTGATCGTCATGTTCGGCCAGTGTGAGATATTGGCGTTGGGTAGTGGAGGCGCTTGCATGTGTAGAGTATCTCCAGAAGTACTATAGGGTGGTGTGTACGTGCTGATGGCGTGCATCTCCCGTGAATTGGAAACGGAACAGTCGCGTTTGTGTGGGTTTTAGAGTTTAGCGGTCGCTGTGGGGTCTGGAGGACCTATGCGTTATTCTGGTGATGTAAAATTGAATATTAGAGGATGTTATATGGCGTGCTGTGGAATTTTGAGAGTTTGGTGTGAGTGCTATGAGAGTGACCGCAAGTGTGTTTCATATTCGGCAATGATGCCTGCTATGGGGTTGTGTTTGATGTGTAAATTTGGCTGTGCTGTGCGAGATAGGTGTATACGATTCATAGTCTGTTGCTATGTTATGAACTCCTGCCACTTAGCGATGATTATGAAGTTGTGTGCAGCAGGTGTATACGATTCATAGTCTGTTGCTATGTTATGAACTCCTGCCACTTAGCGATGATTATGAAGTTGTGTGCAGCTCCGATTTCTGTTAGAAGTCATAGCAGGGGTAAGATTTCTGGTAGGCGTGATGGTTCAATGGTTACTGTGTGGCCGGAGAACTTGGTGGTAAACATAAACGCGAGATAAACGATTGCCAATAATTCGAGATATGTAATGTCCTAGGGCTCCCGCGAACATTCACCCTACGATACAAATTCTTGATGCGTGTGTGATAGGGATAGTATTATTTATTTCAAAAGAGATAAGTTATAATGTATGTGTATATGGTATGGCTCTCAAAGCCGTTGTAGTGGTCCGGGGAAGATCGATGTGAAGAAGTGGTCAGTAAATTCCCGTTTGAAGCTGGGTCAATTCAGGCCGGTGCAGACAAAAACCTGACACCATCGAGTGTGCCACGTATTCGCTTGCTGACCTAGCGTACCCACCTCTATGGTACGGATCAGGTCTGCACCGTGTAGTGCCGTGGAATGGATTTGCGCAGAGTACGAAATGCCGAGTAGGACCAGGTTATCCATCACAATTCAACTGAGGAGCGATATTGGGGGTAAACCGATGCCGCACCAGGCCACGGATGCACTCGGCATGTGCTGGTTGGCCTGAATGGCAAGTATCAAAGGCGGAATCAACAAGCGCGATGACTTGGTTTGAACCGAAATTTGAAAGTAGTACTTTAACAGCGGGATTAGCCGGGGTATGGGGAACATCTGTTGATGTGTCAGAGACAATTGTGGGTACTAAAGGGGGATATTTTACATGTTGGAAAAAAGATCCAAGGTGTTCGTACATGGAGGGTCCAAATGCCGTGGAAGTCGTGACGCTCCTGTAATTGCTGGAGGAGGTCAGGGCCATTGAAAGGCAGTTTTGGGCCTACCAGGATGCATCGGATCAGTTGTTGGAATGCAGGCAAAGCGGCTGGTGGTGAATTTGGTGGCTACCCGGGCAGACAAGGCAGAGACAGCCGCCAGTCGGTAGTCGAGCAATGTGAACATGTACGTATTCGTTACAATCATAGCTCAGATCCGAATTGGTGTAGGCTCGAAGCAGCGGTTGAAGCTGTCGTGTCTGGCTTTGTCCCGATTTAAGGTCAAGCCCATGACCAATTGGTAGTAGTATTGGCGCCCGGGCCATTGCCGCGATCTCTTTGTTGGACCAGCGTTTCGTTGAGGTCTTTTTAATGTCGTCACAGCGGAGGGCTACATGGTCGGGTGTACGCCCATCCGTGGTTTTGTGTAAAGTTTTCAGGTGAGTACATATACTGTACGGAAAACGCAGTGATGGTTTATCGTGGGCCCAAGCGGGTTGCGTCAGAGGGGTACGTGTGTTTGTGCTGGCCATTGAGTCGAGTTGTATTCCCAGGCAACCTCCGAGGTAGTCAGGCCACAAAAGTGGAGTAAGTTTTTTTGATGTTTGGGAAACCTAGGGTATTTAGTGCCTGTGATGATGGCTGCTGCTTGGATGAGTGTTGAGTTATATCGCTCGAACAGAGGGTCCAACGCATCCTTTCATATAGGCGGAGCCCAGGCAATAATGTTCAAGTCATATGTGGCCAAGGATAGGATGAATGTTTTGAACGGCATTAGCCGGTTGTGCGGGTGTCGCCAGCTAAAGCCATGGAAGCCATAAGCGCGGAAAGAGGCGATACCCAGTGTAAAAATAGCGGGTTCCTAATAGTAGTTGCACAGTTAACGAATATTATAAACGTATAACGCATAAACGTTTATACTTATATCCTGGAATGCGTTTAACGAATTGGACATGAACAAGAACTGCGTAATTCAAGATTCTGAACATGTGATAGTACACATTAGAGTATGGGAATCTACTGTGGACAATTAGGTGGCTTTCCAAATATAGATTGGGTTTTTTCACTGAAATTAAAATTGTATATAATATAGGAATGATACAAATCTGACACCTGAAAATGACACTGTAGGAACCTCTAATTATTGGGAGCACCATGAGAGAGGGTCTCAGGCATGAAATGGTTGTTAGTACAAATCTATGGTATAATTCGAAAATGATCTCAGGATCAGAGTTGTTATAATTTCGGACAACATGGTTTTGATTCCTCCTATCCAGCCAACTAGATGTGCCCGTCTATGCCTTAAATGAGATGGGGAGCTAGGTACCAAGTGATGGGGTATAGGTGCAGATGTATACTGCACCAGCTTGGTGTTTTGATTTTATTTTTCATTTTCTTAAGTTGGACTTAGAGATATTTTATTGGTTAGTTTGAATGGGAGATTGTTTCGAGGTGTAAAATCAGCGGGTTCCTATAGAAGAAGCACATATTAAAGTATATTATAAACGTATTGACGTTTAAACGCTATTACGGTTATGAAACCTGTTATTCGTTGAAACGCAATTGTAGATAATTGTATCTGTATAATAATCAATTTATCTAATTATAGATATATTGAATTGATAGAAAACAAACAAACAAATAATCTAATTTGGATATTTGGAATTATAATTGTATACGACAGAGGCCGGAGACCCTGTTGATATTGATATGATAGTTTTTCTACAATGATATGTTTTCCATCAGAATATTGGGATACAACACTGGGTGAGTCTCAGGTGAAACTGACACTTGATGACACATGTTGTATTACCAAATACTCTCAGCGCGAGATAGCCTACTGAGAAATGGGGCATGAAAATGATCCCCCCTAGCCGGCCAACTAGATGTGCCCGTCTATGCCTCTAATGGGATGGAGAGCTAGGTACCATGTGATGGGGTATAGGTACAGATTTAAGTGTACCATCATAATGTTTTTGATTTCTTTTATTTTTCTGAAGTTGGACTTAGTTATTTTATCGGTAATTGCGATTGGAAGGTAATTTCGAGGCATGAAATGATATAGAAGAAAATATTAGGTATCCAATGAAATGAAATCTGATCTTAGTTACTGACACCGAATAAATCTAGACCGAAGTATTGAGTGATTAGATCGGAGCCATAAAGACAATAGTCTCAGTCTTACATCTCCTAATCTTTTAGCTCATTACCAAGGGCTGAAGCTAAACTTAAATTACATTGTGCAAATTTACTTTGAAATCTTACTTTTCCGATAACTTATTGAAACTGAGAGACTACAGATCTCAAGCAAGTTTCAAAAGCAAGAAAACTCTTTTTCTTGAATGAAATCACAAGAGTTGCGTCACTCCGAAAAGCGGATCAAATTATTAACCACATCATGTTAATAATACATTTGCTCCTATGAGAGCTTTGCTCCGAAAGACCATACCTAGGAGAGAATTGCTCTGAAAGCCAAGCAACATTAATTGATCGGCGTAAGAGCGAGTAGCAGAGATTATGCTATAGAACAATATCTAAGTGTTAAAGTGTTCTGCAAAAAGTTTCTCATACTGACCATATGAGTTTTCACCCTGGCCAATCCAAGCGGTTGATCACTAGCACAGACACCTTGAGTATAAAGCCAAAGGTGAGGTTGTAAATAAAGACATACAATTACGCTTTATTCATAGACTACCATCTTACACTCTAACAGAAACCAATAGTCAACCTGGTTAGTCTGACTTTTACATATTTTTAAGTTTATACACTATCGGAAGTATACGACGAAAGGTAAAGGGAAAGCAAAGGCATCAAAGAACCAGCCGAAGGTTACGCCTTTGGAACAATCTTTGACGCCTGACCCACAAGCGGATGAAGCTGTGACAAGTATTATAACACACGCTTTACCGCGGATTCTTTTGATGAAGTGACAACGGGCAAGACCAAGCCCAAGAAAAATCCACCGAGGGAGTCCGCTGACGAGGTACCGAAGCACAAGCAGATAGAATCGGGACCGGGAGACCTAATACCACAGGGTAAAGGATCCTCAAAATCTAAATTATAACAGGGGTCAGACTCTGGAGGAGAAGATTAGGGTTTTGAAAGTTGGCGGCTGAATTCCAGGAATACAAAGACCGGAAGAAGTCGGGCAAACAAAAATTTACGGTGGAAGAGAAGTCTAAGAGTTCTAGCGGAGACGAAGATCAATCATCGCCGGAATTTGAAGAACCAGACTCGTCAGGACGAGATTACTTGCCGCCATCGGCCAAGCAGTCGAAGACATCGACGACGATGACGACTCGCAAGAAGGCACGCAAGGATGACGGTGACGATGGAGACAATCAGTGACTGCATGGTTTGAAGGAGATGGACACGCAATTTGATGAGATTTCGGAGAGTGACAAGAAGATTGCTGATTTCGCTGCTCGAATGCTTAACACAGAAGATGAGGCGACGCTAGCAATGGATCAAGGAAAGTTAGAGCAAGCCAGTTTGAGAATGACAATGGCGAGGCACTTCCAATCCAAGATCGATACGGAGCTACGCATAATACACGCCGAGAAGTCAGTGGACAGTAAGAATTTTGTCAAGGACATATGTAAGTTACCCACTACATATCGATCAGATCGAAAAGACCGTAAGGACCCTATCGATACGAGTAACTTCGAGGCTGTGCAACAGAGTTTTAAGCCGTAATCTTATAAGTATAATATGTTGGAGAAGGCTAAAGCTGCTATAACAAAGCTGAAGACGTGGAAGGAGCAGAGCGAGATGATAGTTCATCTATTCTCAACCGATCCTAGACCGGAACTATTGGTATCGATAATAGTACCACCGGACGAAGGAACACCAGTGTCACATTACCTGCTGGAACTGGACACTCACATAACACGTGCTCAAACACAAGAAATGTCGCGAGACAAGTTGAGTATGTGTGTGCTATGAGTACAAACTATTTTTTGGTCGGCTCTACATAGAAAAGACCGTAAAAGTCGGTCTCCTCTAGGCTGACTATACGATACCAAGACGTTTACGTTAATAAGACAATACGTGAATACGTTAAAATGCAAAATGTTAAATAAGTTTAGCTTCAGCCCTTGGTAATGAGCAAAAGATTTGGGGATTTTAGACTGAGACTATTGTCTATATGCTCCGCTCTAATCACTCACTACTTCGGTCTAGATTTATTTATGTTTTAGTTACTAAGACTAGATATCATTTCATTGGACGCATAGTTTATACTTCACGCCTCGAAACAATTACCTAATCAAACTAACCAATAAAATACCTCTAAGTCCAACTTAAGAAAATCAAAATAAAATCAAAATACCAAGCTGGTGCAGTATACATCTGCACCTAAACTCCATCACTTGGTACCTAGCTCCCCATCCCATTTAAGGCATAGACGGGCACATCTAGCTGGCTGGCTAGGAGGAATCAAAACCATGTTGTCCTAAATTCTAACA
>NW_014040395.1:0-16168 GCF_001186125.1 Sphaeroforma arctica JP610 | reverse complement strand
TATTATTACTAATTCTAATTTCAGTGGAAAAACAATATATATTTGGAAAACCACCTAATTGTCCACAGTAGAGTATCATACTCTACTGAGTACTGTCATATGTTCAGAATCTTGAATTTCTCAGTTTCTTGTTCATGTCCAATTCGTTAAACGTATTCCAGTATTATACGTATAAACGTTATTTTGTTTATACGTTTGTAAGATACGTTAACTGTGCAACTACTATTAGGAACCCGCTATTTTTACATAACCCCCCCGCCCCCTCAGCTTGAAAATTACAATGTTGGCTTATACGTGGTAATAGCACATAGACTCAAAAAGCTCACATGAATTGTACAAGCGAAACAAAAAGAAACGGGTTTCGATCATATAACGGCCTCAATGCTTATGTTATATTCTCTTAGACAAAGTATACTTAGACACTTGAAGTTACTCGGTTACTCTATTGCGTTTGGGCTTTGGTCCTTGTGGTCCCCGATGGTGGATGGGACGTTTCTTAATGCCTTTTGGAGGTACATACATTCCATGCTGTTTAAAGCTGGGAATGTATGATGTCTGTGGATAGATCTTAACCACTTCGGGTCGCTTATTCGATGGTAAGATTGTTTCTGCATCAGCCTTATTTTTGTGTAAACGTTTACGAAACTTCTTATTAAGAGCCTTTAGTACAACCGGATCATCAAATGCTGATGGTGGAAGATTATACTGTGCTCCATCGGCCAACTCCGTAGTGTAATATGTCATATCCTCATGTTTGTACTTCCCTAGAATCTTCTTAAACTCGAAAGACATAAGAGGTGTAGTAGCTTCACGTGTGCGACGAAGGATGTTCTCTGTCGTAGGGATTCGATGTGACCCGATATGTAAGGCACTAGAGCCGTCAGCGTTGTTAACTTCATACGTTCCGCTCTTCTTATCGGCCACGGAGATCATAAATGGTCCAATATATTTAGCCGAAAGCACAGTTGTATCGAAGTTGCGAGCCATGATGTTGACTATATCGCCTACCTCAAACTCGGCTATTTTCTTGGTATCATTCCAGCGCTTTTGTCTCTTCTTGAGAGCGATGTCCTTCATCTCCCTTAAGCAAGGATAGACCACACCTCTGGTCCGGAAACCAAAAGATCGAGAGAGAGAGGAGTAGGATTAGCATAGGCCAACCGTGCTGCACCGAAGGGGGAAGGTGTTTAAAAGAAAGACGCATCTTCTCTAACCATGGTAACACATGATCATCTTGAGACTCCTTGTTGAAGGGGATCTGTAATTCACTATAACGGACCCGGAAATAGTGAACGGGTGTTGTACCAGTGACTGAATCAGGGGATTCGTTCATTTGTGTCTGTACCCAATTGATTGAGTACGGCCACATGTCAGCATCATCGAATAGTGCTCCTCGCATGAACTCCTTCATCTTTCTGTGTCGTACCTCGTTCGCACGTTGTGTCGGAGGCTTGTAAGGTACACCCATCTTATGGCATGATCCCGCAACGAGTAACAGTGTCGTCATGACATCTCCTGTAAACTCACTACCGTTGCCGGAACATACAATAGCTGGCCAGCCGAAATCTGCGAAGCACTTATATATGCACTCAGCCACAGTTTGTGTCGATTTATCTTTCAGAGGATACAATACATTATATCTTGATACGACCTCAAACACGTGACAGACATATGCTCAACCAAATCAATGATAACCCGGCGCCACGGCTCGTCTTCTGACACGCTGCGTAAAGGTGCGTATCCCTAGCGCTTGATCCGGTTAACTTCGCGGTTGTTACATTCGTGATACACCTGAGATATATATTGCTTGAGGTTCGGGTGTACGATTCCGTACCTCTTGCAGTCTTTCTCAGTTCTAACCTTGTCCATGTGCTTAAGAGCATGATTTTGTCTTAACCACTTCAGAATCGCCTCCTGTGATCTACTTGTAACATCGAAATCAGGAGGTGAGGATTCCACCGCGTCATTACCTGGACTCGAAGACTCGTCTTGTCCAATCTCGCCTAAAGCTTCTACATCGCGAATCCGACTAATGTTTGATCTATCCATTAGTTGAGTCACATGATCATATACCTCGGGAAAGTCATTCATCAATTGCTTAAGCAATCGAGTTTCTGCTTGGTATGCAGTTTCCCTGTCAGACCATATCTTGTTGTAAATGGCTTTCGCTAGTGTTGCGCTCCTCTTTGATTCCTTTGAATTTGGCTGTATCTCGGTAACACATACTGCAGGTGCTTGTGTTGTCCCAGTCTCTGATTGAGACTTAGGATTCAAGAGTGGAATCTTGGATTCCTCAACCTTCTGTTTGAAAGTCTCGGATGGTGTCCACTTGGTTGTTCCAACTGGATCCATTCGACATATAATAGTATGTCACCAAGGCGTCTTTTGGACTGCACGGGTACCCTGGTAGAGAAAAGTTCCTACCTCTCTATCCACATAGATCGGCTCACATTGTATCATTGAGATCAACTGTGGTAGCCATTTATCTGAGTGTCTTAGGGGACAATACAACATGATGGTAGCATCTTGAATATGTACATAATTTAGCAACTGTGGTATTAATAGCCATCGTGAGACAAGTCTATCTGGAATCCGTCTCCTTCCGGATGTTCCAGTGCCCGGTACCTCAGCAGTTGTGCATTATGATGAGCGGCAAACATATCTATGGTATGTGGTCCACATATGTTGTCAGCGATCTTAAACCACCTAGGATTGGCCATCCAATCTGTAGCTAGTAACTCCCTAACCATCTTGTCAAAGTCTGGTACGAAGCGAGACAACATGTCGGGTAAGTGATTGTGAATACCCGGTAAATGTGTTATGCCGAAAGAAAATTTCGCGATCGTGTCCTGCCACCGACTGACTAACTGTGAGTTAGGTTTCATGTCCTTTAGGTGTTGCAATGACTTCTGATCACATAGCACTTTAAAGTGCGTGCCATATAGATAGTCCTTAAAATGAGTGAGTGCAGTAACAATAGCCAAAAGCTCTTGTTGCACGGTTGGGTAATTAATCTGAGACGAATTCATAGTCCTGCTAAAGAACTGTTCATATCTTGGTTTCTCATCAATAATTTGATACAAGACGCCGCCGAGTGCCATGTCGGACACGTCTGTTGCTACCATGAATGGAATACCATCCTTTGGTGGCTGGACTACTGGTGCCTGCTGAACCACTGTTTTGAGCTGCTTAAAGGCGTCATCACAGTCTTTGGTCCACAGTGCGCCTAGTTTGCCTTTATGTCATCTCAAATGTCCAAAGGGCTTTAAGTAACTTGTCAGGTGTGGTACCCCGTCAGACAAAAAGTTGACAGATCAGCACATGCGGTTGACATCCTTACCCGTGGTAGGAGTTCTCCAGTCTAGCAAGTGGTCGACCTTCCCGGGATCGATCATGATTCCATCCCCGGATACTCGGTAACCCAAAAGCTGAATCTCGTGAACACCGAAGTGACATTTTTTACTGTTGACCTTAAAGTTGTGCTTGTTGAGTCTGTCTAGAACCTCTCGCACAACCCTTTCGTGCTCCTCTTTGTTTTTGGTGAATACCACAATGTCATCAATGTATACTGGTACATTGTCCATGTCCCTAAACAAGTCTTGCATAATTTGTTGAAAGAACGCAGGTAACATGTGTAACCCAAAGGGGGCACCTTTGAACGAATATTGCTGACCCTCCCAGGTAAAGGTGAAATACTTCCGGTGTGGTTTGCAGATCTTCATCTGGTGGTAGCCCTGCTTCAGGTCGATAGTGGAGAATATCTTAGCTCCCTCCATGCGCCTGAGTAGTTCGTTTATCTTTGGTAAGTGAAAATTGTGTGTCGGTATCAAAGCGTTAATTGGGCTCATATCCAAACACACCCGAACTTTCTTCAGCGTCCCGTCAGAGTTGAATTGGGCGACGGCTAAAAGCGCTAGGTTGACGGGAGTTGACTGCGATCACTCCGTCATCTAACCATGGTTTAACCTGGTTTCGTACGACCTGCTCATGACGCCATGCAACATAGTTACGTGTAGGACACTTCAGCTTCGAGAAATCTACTCTCGTCAGGTCTAGACTAACGTATCCGTTATTGAATTTGAACTTAACCCAGTCAGTGATCTGAATCTTGTCGTTCTCGAAAATCAAGTCCTTGAGTTTCTCTGTGAAGTGAAGGAACATTTCCTTCACAGTCTTTGAAGGTTTATATACCGGTTTCAACAAGTTGTCCTCCGACTGATCCTTCTGTGGTTCAATGTTAGTAGGTAAGCCTGTAGTTGTGATATCTAATGACAATAAATCACTCATACCTACTATGAGATCATAGTCTGGTGAAGTGTTACATATGACCGCCTTAGTAACTATAGTACGTTGGTCTGTCAATGTAAACCTAAGATCGATTGCCATTTCTCTGCAAGTGATCTCTCTTTCATCAGCCAGTTTCAACATAGTTGGCTCTGACTTACGAGCTACGTCTGTTATTTTACAGAATCTAGAGGATATACATGAAATTTGCGAGCCCAGATCCAGCAACGCTTTTATTTCATGTCCGTTAACTCGTATATCTAGGATTACACGCTCGTCTTGAGGTGCGTCCTTTTGCCTTACTGACAAGACCCGGTATGTTTGTCACTTTACTTCAACTTTTGGTTTTACCTTGCATGTATGCTTGTGGTAACCTCCAGTCCCGGTACAGTCGGCATACTTCTCGATAAAGTGCTTACACTTTTCTGCGTTCTTTCCATTCCATCTGCCATTCGGCTCATGTTGGGTCATTCGCCAATTGCAATCAGTCTCACTACAGTTCTTGACCTCCCTATGCCTGGGCTTAGGGTTGTCTGCCGGCGGTACATTTCTGTTGGTCTGGTTACCCTTAGGGATGACATTGTTCTTGTGGTTTTCAGAACCATTTGTATTTTTGTTCTTATTGCCACCCTTGTCACTCCCTTTGTTTCCCTTCTGACCTCCATCAGTGGACTGAGAGTCTCGACCATTGCCTGATCCCCCGGTAAGATTGCCGCCGATCTCCCTCTGAGCATTTGTGACTTTCACCACAGAACTAGGGCGTTTGGTAAACGTCTGATCCGCTCTCGAGTAAAATTCAGCCAGGTTAAGTCCGCTAGCTTCATTATGCCGTAGGTAGGTCCTTCAATGGAGATCTCTCGTACCTTGTCCGGGTAAGACTTATTCATATCAGCGAACAGAATCTCTTGATCTCTCCTATGTAGGTTTGACCAAAAGATAATCTGCACCCATAGTACACACATGGATAGTTTCTCAGGTGACATCTCCTGAGTCTGTGCCCGTGACATGTGTGTGTGTCCAACTCTAATAAGTAGTGGGACACCGGCGTTCCTTCTTCCGGTGGTATCATGATCGATACAAGCAATTCCGGTTAAGGGTCCGTCGAAAATAAGTGGACATTCATCTCACTCTGCTCTTTCCACGTTTTCAGCTTAGTGATCGCTTGTTTCACCTTCTCTAACTTGTTTTACTTGTAAGAGGACGGTTTAAAGCTCTGCTGCGCTGCTTTGAACCATAGGTTCTTCCGTAGATTGGCTGTAAGCATAGTCTGTCCAAACTCTTTCAAAGACCTAGATAACAACGCCAGACTGCTAGTATCGATTGGATCCTTCCGGTCCTTTCGATCAGATCTGTAGGTCGTTGGTAGTCTACCTATGTCCTTTACAAATTTCTTGCCTTCCACAGCCTTCTCGGTCTGAATCACTCTTAGTTCTGAATCAATCTTAGTCTGGAGGTGCGTAGCCATTGTCATATAAAGACTAGCGGCATCAATCCTACCTAGATCCATCGCCTCGAGTGAAGCTGCCTCAGCCTTGATCATTTGAACAGTGAATTCAGCAATTTTCAGATCACTACTAGAGTGATCTGATCCCTTCTTTTCTAACTGCATCTGACCATGCAGTCAGTTGTCTGCCTCATCCTTTGGTCCATCGACCTGTTCAATGTGAATGAACGCTTCTGATGGAACATCATCTTTTGTCGTCGTTGGGATATTCGCTGGGGGCTGAGAGACTACAGTAGTAGACGTATTTTTATATACGTTAATAACGTTTTACGTCGTCAGTCCGAGAGTAATTTGGGACTTGTTCTCAAATTAATATAAGTATAGGTGGGTCAGCCCGAGAGAACGCAAGAGTAATTTGAGACTTCTTCTCAGATTATTCTATTTATAGAATACGGGCCACCGATTAGCCGAGAGCCGAGGTCCGAGACAGAGTGTAGGAACAGAGAATATGATATTTTTATTTCTAAAAAATATATCCGAGTGCTAAAGTGTTCTGCATCAGGTTTCTCATACTGATCATATGAGTTTTTACCCTGGCCAACCCAAGTGGTTGAACACTTGTACAAAAACCATCAGTATATAACTGAGGGTGAGATCATAAAGAAATTCATTCGAATGCACCATACTTTGAATACACTAGCACTTTACTATTAGTCCCCCACACCGCACGCTTTCAGGGGCGAACTGTCTCCCGATGAAGACAAAGATTATCTAGCTTCCACCTGATCAGGTTTAGGCTCTTCGGTCGGGTTGTCCTTCAGAAATACCTCTGGGGCACTCTGTGGATTTCCTTCCGGTGGTGGATTTGGATTAGGCTCCTGTTCAGATGCCATTCGCGACATTGCTATTGCGTCCAATCCAGAAGAAGATTGAGCTTTGGATGATGAAGATCGGATTCTGTTTGCCTCTCCATTGTCTGACAACATCTCAAACGCAAATATGGCTTGATAGAGTGCAAATGGCCCAAGAAGATCCCGAATTGCGTACCAAATTAAGTGTACAAAACTTTCATCTCTCCTCGTTCCGAATACCTTCGATAGTATCTTTTGAAACCGACGGAAAAGTTTGCGTGCCTGCTTACCTTCGTCAGTTTTCATTGCCACTAGCCGATTGTAGAATTTAAAATCTCTAAACAAATCGAGCCCAAAATTTCTTACTGCTGCATTCATTACATACCTCGGTGAGATTGTACCATCCAGGTTGGTCTTCATTACATCCGGAAAGTACGTTCCATACGTGTTTCGAAAGGTAATTCTTGATAGTGGCAAGTTATTGGTGAAGACAATAACTAAAGACGTCGAGAGTATTCTTTCTTTTTTATATATTTTTTCTAAAGATAGGATTTTATAAGTCTCTCGGATTCGCCCCAGAATAGAGCGACAACGAAACACTAAATAAAATCCCTTCGGCGGAAACAGTACTACAATCCATCAGAGTATTGCTGTTTTCACGAGGCAAACCTAACTTTATTAAACGTCTCATTTCGTTTATTTATATCGATATTTACACGATATATAGAATTTACCTACGCGTTTATTTATTCTAAGGCATTAGTATCGCCTTTATTAGACCGAATCTTACACATTTTAAAGTTAGCAAAAGTATTAATTACTTAGACTACTTAAGCGTAAAGGTAAGTTAACTACCACAACATTTTTTTTCTCTTGTCTAAGCTAGTCGTTAAGAGACAAGCTAGTAGTCATAAGTTAAGATTATGACCAAGAAAGACAACACTCCTTCTAAGAAGCGTAGAGCTGAAAAGAAGAAGATGGTGAGAGAAGTCGCTAACGCTGACGCAGCTATTACTGCTGCAAAAGCAACCGACGCCGCTGCTGATGCATTTAAGCGCACTGTAGCCAAAGTACTTGCCTCTGACAATTATAGTCAAAAGGACAATGCTTAAGATAAGGAAGTAGCCACTCCGCTTAAGGAAACTACTCCTTCTGACAGAGCCCGAGGGCCAGCTATTGCCTCAACTTCAAAGCTTGCATTAACGAAGCCAAGAAGTGAGACAAGGGATGCGTCTCAAGACGCCCCAACCCATTCTTCTGACGAAAATCAGAAAGGAAAGTCCCCAATTATGAGGGCGTCCCCAATTATAGGGGACAAAGACAAATCTCAGAAGGAACCTATTATGGAACCAGAAGAGGAGGCAAGCTCAAGTAGCAAACCCGAATCTACGTCCGAGACTTCTAAGCCGAAGCACATAAGTAAGTTAATTACTAAATACGCTGATCTTAAGAATCAGTTAGCTACTATTATGAACGACTTGACTGTCGAACATGTAGATCAATTAGAAAGATCAGGAAAACATACACAGCGCTTACGCGAGCATGTTTCCAGGGGGTATTACTGAAGCCCTACAGAAGTGGACAGAACGTCAACAGGCAATTACGCCCACTCAAGCTCGTCACCTGAGTCATATGATCCAGAGGTGCACAGCGTCGATATACCGTACGAGGCAATACTGTCAGAAGAACAGGCTAATCATTCGCCTGTTCTGGCACCCGGCCGTGAGTCACCTGTCCTCAAGGTAGTATAGACCGAGAGGTAAGGAGGTATACTCCGCCACTTGTACCCAATTGGGAGGATAATCGTCGGAAACCAGTTAAGACTGGGTATGATATTCCGACGTCAAGGGACATTAATCATCCCCTAAGACGTGTGAACGACATCGAGTTTAATCACTTCGACCGCACGGTTTTACACCAACCCGCAGAGGATTTCCACTCTGACGAGGTGACCGATCTTAATAAATCGGTCGACGACTATACCAATAAAATGGAAGTCGCCCATGCTGCGCATCATGCTGATGACTTAGCATACTATGCGAATATTATAGCGATAAAGCAAAAGCGCATAGACCAACTGCTTCAGGCCCAACGTGGACAAGACCACAGGGACAGCCAGAAGTACAAGGGACATATCAGTCGACTTAAGTCGAACTGGGATGCCAACAGCAAGCAGGTCGAGTTTATAAACAACCATGACCTCGACAGGCTAACTCGTACGCTTAATGCGTTTACGGTCATGCTGGAGACGAATGATATCGCTCCCCAGCAATGGATCTCTGCCTTAATGCAGACATTTGACCCTACAGGGACCAGTTATCTGATCCTGCAGCGACACCAGCATGAGCTAGACACTTGTCGTGACTGGCCAGCTGTGTGTTGGTTGGTCACATTCTTGTTAAGTAAGGATATGCATAGCCCTGGGCTAAGTCCAATTTTAAATGAACCAGCCGAGAACACGCCCATTCAGAGTTATATTCTGAAGTTAGACGCTGACCTGAAACGTCCCGATATAACAAGGGACAAGGCACAGCGATGGTACGAATTCCCGGTTATGCATGTGCTCTGTAAGAACATAGGGATTAACGACCGTGAAAGTCTGTACACCGAGTTGCGACGTAAACACGCGACTGAGGCTCGAGACAAGGGACATGAAACAAAGTTTCATCTATCCCGACTTACATGGGAACACTTTTATGATACTGTATCCGCTCTTTTTCCCGCACATCGAGTAACATCGAAGGGAAAAGCGGCTGTTAAGAAGCCGCGGGAGCTCTCCGATCACGGGTACGTATCCAGGCAGACCTCAAACGAGAGACCCCAACATACACATGCTCGCGAATCCACTTTAACCACGCGACCCAATAAACGGGCACGCGCAGGAGCAAAGGACATGGAACCTCCATTTAAGGAGATTAATAAATGTGCCGACGCCCAGTGTGGGTATGACATGTACCAGTTAACCCCTAATGGTTATTGGAATGGTAGACATGCATCCACCTGTACACACTTTCTTACTAAGTGTGACAAGTGTGAGAAGACCAATGGTTATCACACTAAGTCTTGTGACCGAAAGCCCAACATTAAGTTGGAGTGACGGTACTACCAGGTACAATCATTACACAGACAATACAACGACTCTTTAGATGAGCGTGTAATAATCCCTGTATATTGCAATGGAAATAAAATCCTTGCGTTGATTGATCCTGGTTCAGAAATTTCATGTATATCCGATCGCTTTGCATTAATGAAAGATACCGAAAGGAGAACTCAAACAACTCATATCATTTTAGCTGATGATAAAACTGCTCCGTGTGATACCATCGCCACAGATGTTAAAATCTCCCTGGCCGATGATAGGAGTATCACTACTCAAGCTGTGATAATTAAGATGTCACAGAAGTACGACATTATAGTCGGAATGAGCGATTTACCCACTCTAGGTATAGCCGTAACTGGTCTACCAACTAACATAGATCCATTAAAGGATCAATCAGACGATAACTGTCTGAATCCATATAAGCCCCCGTCAGACATAGTCAAAGCCTTAATACCTGACTTTGCGGACAAAATCATGGATCTGATTCTTGTTAATAAGAAAATAAAGATCACAGATTGGGCAAAATTCCGTTTTAACGACGGATATGTCAGCCTTGACTTAACCAAGGTAGACTTTACACAGTTAAAGTGCCCCTCAAGGAACTATGTATCCTGGAGACACGAGGCTGTTGTAAAAGAACAAGTTGAGAAATGGCTAGCAGATGGTGTGATAGAAATTAACTATCAACAAACGCCAGTTAACTTGGTACTGCTAGCCGTAGACCAACATAACTCTGACGGATCGTTTAAGAAAGTCAGAGTATGTTTAGATATGAGTCCAATAAATAAATTATTGCCGACTCATAGCTTTCACTTACCTCGTATTAACGAGCTATTGCGTAGGATGGAAGGTGCTACAGTGTTTACAACTATAGACCTTGCACAAGGATATCATCAAATGCAGATATATAAACCCCACCGTAAATACTTTAGCTTTACGTGGAAAGGCAAACAATACCGGTTCAGAGGTGCACCTTTCGGGTTACACTCTCTACCAGCATTCTTCCAATAAGTAATGGAGGAATTGTTTGCAGACATGCCAAACGTGCAAGTCTATATAGATGACATAGTCATCTTTTCTAAGACTACAGGCGAACACGCCGCATTAGTCAGACGAGTCCTTAAGAGACTCATTGAGCAAAACTTCAATATTAACGAGAAGAAATGCCACTTCGCAATGAGCGAAATACAGCTCTTAGGCTACCATATATCTAGGGAAAGTATTAAGATCGACCCCGGTAAGGTAGAACACCTGTTAGATTGGCGAAAACCAACTACAGGAAGAGATGTTAACAGCATGTGTGGGTTTGTAAACTTCTTTTCAGATGGAGTACCACACTTAGCTGACTACCTTAAACCTTTTGGACACTTAAGATATCATAAAGGCAAACTAGGAGACTTGTGGACTAAAGAGTGCGATGACGCATTTAAAGCGCTCAAACACGCAGTCCAACAAGCCTCAGTTGTACAAGGGCCAGTCGATGGCGTGCCGTTTGAAAAAGCAACGGACGCATCAGACTTAGCCTTAGGTTATAAATAACAAACCTAGATATATACAATTCTTTAGTCGAGCAATGAATGCTTCACAGTTGTATTATCGAACTGTCAAACAAGAGCTATTAGCCATAGTGACAGCTCTAACACACTTTCGAGAATACTTATACGGAACAGCATTTACGCTGATGTGTGATCAGAAATCTCTTCAATATATGAAAGAGATGAAACCCGACTCACAATTACTGAGTCGCTGGCATGATACAATATGAAAGTATCATTTTGATATAGAACATCTGCCAGGAATACATAACCATTTACCGGATATATTATCACGCTTCATATCGGACTTTGATAAATCCGTACGTGAGTTACTAGCCACTGACTGAAAATGTAATCCCAGTTGGTTTGAACTGGCTCAAAAGATATTTGGGCCACATACCATAGATATGTTTGCTGCACATCATACTGCACAACTATCGAATTACAGGACTTTAAATCATCTTTTGGGAGGCGCCTTTCAAATAGACCTCTCCAAACATAATGCGTGGGCTAATCCACCATGGCAGTTAATTGCCCAGCTATTAAATTATGTTCATATACATAAAGCTACCATCACGTTGTGTTGCCCATTATGGAGTAAAGATCCATGGCTCAATAAATTAATAGGCATGATACTATGCGAGCCAATATATTTAGATAGGGAAGTAGATACTTTCCTATATCAGGGTATCCGAGCCGTCTAGAAGACGCCCTGGAGACATACTATAATATGTCGTATAGGTCCCATTGGAACAACCAAATGGACCCCTTCTGAGACCTTCCTTAACAAGGTCAAAGAATCAGAGATTCCACTCTCTACCCAATTAAACGTTAAGCAGTTCTAAGGCAACACAGCACTTGAAGTCTGTGCACAAGAAATACAATCTACTAATGATACTACAGTTAAGAAGCGTCAGTATCTAGCTAGGACTGTGTTTAATAACATAAAGTCCAAGCCCGAAGTATTTCAAACCCTATTTTTAAAGGGATTAATGAAGATAATCCTGAGGCATATACACATATAATGCGACTATCAAATAAGTCAGGTGTATCAAATGCACACGAGCGCACTTATGACACTCATGCGAAAGGGACAGGAGTCTGGAAACACTACAGACCTACGAGACCACGCAAGTGGATTCTCAACACCCTACCTTTATTCTGGCGGAGCAGAATAAAGAAAACATTCTTGCTTGGCTGACGCAAAACCATAAGCTGAAGCAGCAGAACGTAGTAGACGCACTTAAAGATGCTAAGCAAAATGAGATAACGCATCGTAAGCTGACAACTTTAGTTGACAGAGTATATCAGTCATGTACAGACTGTGATCTCAACCAAATAAGAGGGTGACTGAAGATGTTCCAATCATTGATCTGGTTGACCTGCCTACGTCCGAGCACACAGGCGACCGCTACGTATGCCATTTCTTTGATGTGACGTCATGGTTTAACTTGCTCTATCCATTAAATGATAAGAACACGCAGACCGTGGCAGAATTATGTTGCCAAGTCTTTGCTGACCACGGGTGGCCGGGTATTATGTGCTCTGATAACGGTAGTGAGTTCTGCGATGACGTAATAGAATTGCTAGTACTTGTATCAGGCATATGCCATAAGAGAGGTGTGCCATATAAACCGCAAACGCAAGGCGGAAATGAAACGCGCCATAGAAGACTTAAGGTCTTCTTGCGTACTGTATTAACGGATGATGCAGATGATTGGCCGTACCACCTTAAGTGGGTACAAACACAGATGAACGAATGTGCTGATCCGGTTACAGGAACTACACCCGCATACTATTTTCGCGGCAGATATAGTGAGTTACAAATACCCTTTAACAAAGACAACCCCGATCACCATGAGTTATTATGGTTAGAAAAGGTACAACGTATTTACAACGTTGTATATCCTTGCTTGCGAGAAATACGCAATATAGCCTTATTAACAAGGCAAAAGCGTTGGAACACTACCAAGAAGATAGCAGTGTATCAGGTCGGTGACAGAGTTATCATCCGTCAACATAATTCCGATGATACTGTATTAACATCTAAATGGATAGGTCTATATATTCTCTGCAGCAGACACTAAAAGTGGAATGTACGAGGTAAATAACCCCGATGGTTCTAGGGATAATATTATTTATTTCAAAAATGGCAAGTATGTATGATACAATGTATGAACATATGGTATGGCTCTCATAGTCGCTGTAGTGGTGCGCTTAATATAGGCACAAGTCGTATTTCGACTAAAGAGATTATACTCGCAAGAAAACACCATTCTAATGTCCCTCTTGACCGCTCCAAATTTAAAGATATAATATGGAGAACGGATAAAGGAGGATATACATACTATCGTACTCGCTTTATAGACGGTACAATCGGAGTTGACTTCAGAAGTTTTCGATAATCAAGACTATTTATAAGACCTTAATCGAAAAAGGCGTAAAGCCTGCATAAGTCACAAGCTGAAAAAGATAGCATGTTTCTATCGTTTGAAGACACGGAAGTTAAAACTTACCCGCCTACAGCATTTATCCCGAGCTTTAATGCTCATCCTTCATATGTGTATAAGACACTGAAGCGTAAGGAACGTCTAGTCGACCACCACGGACATACTGAACCTAAACCTAAAAATCACAGGGTAACCGAGAACGCATAAGTTCTTCGCCTGAGAAACATTATCTATATGTTATGTTACTTAATGTTTCGACCCGTTTTCCTTAACTCGCTTTTTGGCCCAAAATCAGCTTGAGTGAGCAACTCGCCTCTCTTGGGTCTCAAAGCTGGGTGGGGGCTGTGTAATAGCCGGGCCTCCACAATAGACCATGCTCTAAAAACGTACTCTTAAGCAGTACATAGACTATAAATGTACTTTTAATAGTACGTGAACCAGATGGGGTTTAACGGTTCTATTTAAAAACATCTTTTCTATTTTACATATCAGATGTTTGGATGAAGGCCATTAAAAGGCTCGATCAAAATGCCAAAGATTGGATTTGGAATAGTTTTATTAATAGAACTATATTTTATTCCAAATCTATTTATATCTGAATACTTCTGTAGCGAGATAGCTCAACCGAAAATAGGTTTCTAGGGACTATTAATGTTACATAGTTGATCCTCCGTTCAGCCAACCAGATGTGCCAGTCTGATGATGGCAAGTCGGTAATTCTTGATAAGTGTAAAGTTATTGGTTTAGATAATAACAAAAAGACATCAAGAGTATTTTCTTATTCTTTTTACTGATATTTTTTCTAAAGAGAGGATTTTAAGTGTCTTTCGAATTCGATCGAACAACGAAAAGAAATAAAATCCCTTGGGCGAAAACAGTACTGGGTGGATTATATATAGGCAATGTCTCAGCCTCACAATCCCTCAGAGTATTGTTGTTCTCACGAGGCATATCTAACCATACCAAAAGACTCATTTCGTTTATTTATTTCGAATTCCACGATACTTAGACTTAACCTAAGCGTTTAATTACTCTAAGGCATTGGTATATAGACTGAATCTTACACGTGTGCCTAACACTTCCTATCGATGGATTTGTAGATACAATTTTGAAAGAATAAAGCATATACAATGTGGCACAAATATATGTCCTAAAACTGTATTGAGACATAGCCTTTTAAATGAAACATCGAGAAGGCTAAAATATTAGATTAGCTTTTAAATAATTACATATCCTGAAGGCTCTGACCTAGAGGAACCCAAATCCGATGAGTTTGAGATTTGAGACCTGCAACACCTTCACATATCCTAAAATTGTACATTTTGTGCATTTGGCATATTTTGAAAATCCAAATTTTGAAATAATTGTGGTATCAAAATTCCAACCGGCTCATTCTTTTTAGGTCAATGTGATAAACCCAAATCCGTCGAGAAAACCCGATTTGAGAAAATATTCACAAACTTGTGTGTAGTTGAAGTTGGGGTTCAGGAAGACCCCGCGGTTAAATATCCGTTTAAAAATTGTGTGTGTGCACCGTGAGGGTAAAAAACCTCCCCCCCCACGTTTGTAATAGAATGAACACTCAAATATTGTAACGTGTCGCTATGCACAGTACACACCCTGTTCCCGTGTTCCGGCCTACCCATTTGGTGTTCGGCAAGACGGCAACTCACTTCTCTATCAGTTGGTCTAGTAGTCTTCGTTATATTTATAGCACATATTGTAATGCCATTTTTTGTAAAACCGGCTGAAAATTGTACCAATCAAATAGCCGATTAGCTCAAATACAGGGCACGCGAAGACGGGACACGTACAAATCTGAAATCTGTAGCTCCGTAAAATAAAGCGTCTAATAATTGGCACTGCCAGTTTTGAGCTTACTACTATTCGCGAGGTGACAAACTCTATATATGTATTTATAATATTGTACATGTATATGTAAACAGAAAAGGCTCAACGTAACGGAACAATCGTCGAGTACATTCACTACATACGACAAAGTGGTTCTCGTTACCACATAACACTGGGCTTAGCCCCTCATCACAGTTAGAAAAATATCCAGGGCAAGTTTAGAAGATGTTTCAGATCATATTTGCCATCTATGTCAACTTTGTAGTTCTTTTAGTGTACTTCTGTACCGAGGACTGGTTCTGGCATGCATCGCAAACTGCCGAAAACCGATTCTGGGGATTCTGGTCGACCAGTCTGATGGCATGTGTACTCTATGTGCCTGACAGTCCGTTCGCAGTCATGGCCCCTTACAGAGCTTGGTACATTGACCTGAGTCTACTATACCTCGCGTTTGTACTGATGCGGTCGTTCGTGCGGTTCAGAGAGCAGAAACGACTTGGTCAGGTATGTTCCGTTATATTAGTATGTGCGCAATAAAGATTTAGAAGTCGGGGATTACTGCCTTGGAGAGAAATGTGCGAACTGTCTACCCACTTCCATACATATCCGTGGATTTCCCAATGATACACTTGTATACATACACACAAAACTTC
>NW_014040396.1:123843-129594 GCF_001186125.1 Sphaeroforma arctica JP610 | reverse complement strand
GTATGTATATATGTATATGTATATATGTATATGTATATGTATATCACACACACACACACACACACACACACAATATATATATATATATGCTGGCATACTTGAGAATCATTACTTTCGAAGTATACATACCGTGTCATCGTAGCTGTACATATCCGGGTCATAGTAGGGGCTGATTGAGTGTTGCTGTGCAGTTACTGGGTACTTAGACACTATGTGTCTCCGAGCAGCCGTGTTACCTCCACTACTTGCCATGCGTATGCCGTTGTATGCCTTCAGAAGAGCACTCCTCGCCCCAAGACTACGTGCATATAAATAGTTCAACTGAGTAAACTACTGAGAGCGAGAGAATGGTTTATAGATAAAGCAAGACACTTGAGAAAGTACGACATGGATACAGATTAGGTCACTAGAAATTTACGCCATCTAAATGTTGGATTGGAACTGCTGAAAGAGTGACATGCTGCTTATTCATCCATACCTTTTCCTCCAGGTCCTTATAGATATCTATTGAATTGATAGCCGGATACACGCTGATTCATGCGGGCGACAGCTTTCGCTCAAAATACACTGATTGCTTTTGTACATAAGTTTACATGCGCATGTGTTTCCGAGATGTGTCTGGCAAATATTTATCGCACAAAAGTATAAACAAACGTATACGTGAATTTGTATATATATTACTTACTATACCAATACGTTGAAACATGTATATGTGAGGTCTGAACATTTCAATACAAGCCCGTTTTCCCGCCCCTGGACAGCTATCGTAACATATTTTATACACAGTTACCGTAACCTAGCAACTGCATGTTAAAGTAAGAACACTCGCTCACCTGTTTGCACTGTGTGGTACGTCGTCAGCGTACAACGTATCCCCCGCACAGGTTAGCGCATTCGCCAGCGCAATCGAGTCGTTCTGGTGCACACTGAGCACCTGGCCGTAAGGTATGTTGTACACAACCAACAGCAAATGATGCTGAGCTGTGGTATGGTATGAATGTATCGTCAATAACATTGTATTCGATGTATTGATAACATTGCGTGTGATAGTAGATGGGTGTTGCACATTGAGCAACTGAATGTGGAGTATAGTGTACTCCACCAAACAGCAGGTAGTACTGAGCTATGTGATATGGTGAAAAGGTTTGTCTGCGATATTTACTATTAATATGTAGGAGATACGTATATGGTGTTAGCCTGTCGTTTTACACTAAGCATTTGACTGTACGAAATAGTGAACACGACTGATAGCAACTGATGCAGAGCTGTGTGGTAAAGTAGGTGCGTGCTCAGCAGTATACACATAGACTATATCGCTGTAGTTACACTGAAGACCTGACTGTGGGGTGTGCCGTACACAACTAGTTGGAGATGATGCTGAGCTGTATATCATGATCAGTAATATTTACCACTGATGAATCGACTACCCTTCTACACCAAGTACTTGGTCGTAATGAAGCTGTATCACAATTAGTGATTTGTCTTCTTCGTCACTATCATAGTTGGTTGGCTCAGAAATGTGCCTCCCTTGCTTGTACGTGTGGTTAGTCGTCTCAGATACAATCACTTACTCGTCATTTAGAGAGCTTACAGTGTATATATAGTCTTTAAAATTAGTATCATGTATACTGTAGTTTGTTTTGGGAGATGTCTACACCAGAGATACATCTCCCATGCGACTACATGTGAACGTTCATGTCAGTTTCTATCATTTATATTTCATATCGATAGTATACTCACAGGTGTGATTGGTCCGCTCTATGTCTATCCCATTCACTACCCAAACAAACTACATACTTACTATATTTTGTTCCAGGGGATGTCTGGACCACAGATGCGTCTCCCATACGTATGAGCAGGTGGTCGTCATCTATGAGCTGGGCTTTCAGGATCGCAAGATTCTCATAACTCTCTATGTTGCGCAAGAACAACTGCACATTATCCTTACCACCGCCACGTGTTCCTTCCTCAATCTCACTTGTTGGCAGCATTTCTCCTTTCTCTGGCTTGCTCTGCTCTCCGATTGCTTCGCCTGCGCTAGTCCGCGTTTCTTCTACTTCGGGTTCGTGGGTCAATCCTTCTCTTGGTTCCGACTCGTTAGCATGCGTCCGTTGACCAGAAAAATCACCCGGGCCTACCTCCACATCCTCCCGCGTAGTTATCGTTGGTGTGTATGCTGAATTACGCACCCGTGTACGCCTATCCACACGTGTGTGTGAGGTTGTACTTGTCTTTCCTTCCGATGTCCTACCCTGTTTGGCTGTGGCTGGATCGTCTTCCTTGCCATGTTTTAATAACTCTAAGGCTGTGTCGGAAGGCTTTGTTGCACCGCAGTCGCGGGCAAGCGCTCGGCGGTACAGGTAGGACAGGATACGTTGCTTGAGAGAACTACAAGTAAGTAGAGTAAAATACATACGGATTGTATATTGTGATGTTAGTTACGTTACAATTCGTTGATCTAGGTCTGAGCTTTATGGGTAAACATGTGGGCTACTGTGGAGAAGCGGCACAAAGGGGTAGCCAGATAATATATGTTTGAATCGCATGTTCAGATATGATAGCATACATGTAGACAAACATCCCAAATTAACGTATGCAGGTGATCTGTTGTAAGTAGAGTCTTTCCAAATTCTCATGTGTATCTACTCACTCGTCTAAATAATCTAGCGAAGTTGGCATAATTGCTATGAATAAGCATGAGTGCCGATGAAAGTGTGGATATATAATAACATTTAAGCCTATGTTTTCATTCGAGCCATACTTAATTAAAGGAATATGTACAAAGCTATACGTGCTTCACAAACTTAAATGTGCACGACATTATCTGTTTATAGATATACACATACTTCAGCATATATCACTCCGTTTACAATGTAAATGTACATTGTCAGAGCTGTGTGGGAAATGTACAAATATAAGTAGACGATACATGCAAACCCAAGCTGCGCTGCAGGTCGCGAGCACTCACTATACCCCGGTCACGATAGTACAAATCTATAGATACACAACCCTCTGGAAAATAGGATTCGATCCAGATGTGCTAATAATCATTTCACACACAACTCGATGCCCATATATTGAATGGTTACATTATGCATACGCTAGCACGGCATCCAAAAACAACCATCTACCGGGAATGCGCTAGGTCACATAATACACCCAATGTTCATACACACTCATATATCTGCCAGACCCGCGAGAATACATCCCGCACACAGCCATACCGACCCATGTATCTCTGAGATGACTGAGGCATGACATCCACAAACTCGTATATCCGTATAAACATCTTTTTTTTCTATGATTATGTTATTTATGACATCCAAACACACTGATGTATCCGATACATGGATTAATTTACCCGCTATAGAAGGCATCCATACACACCTATGAATCCGGAAAATACATTAGCATACACCCTATACACTACATACGCACACACACCCATATATCTGTGATGACTGAGCTGTTTGTGTGTGCGTGTCGTGCTCATCGCCACCTTGCGAATCTCTTCGCTGCCACACCGGACGACCGCTCTGCACATCTATCACCACTCCTCGCGTTGGTGCTCGTGCTATATAGGCTGCAGGGCTCCTATGACATAATTGGGTATGTTCCAGCAATCAATTAACTGTTTTAGCTACAGCTTCATGGTGAGTTCAACACTTTGTATGTGTGTATGTGATTGGAATAGTAGCATAGCTCATTGGTTCATATGCTATATGCGCTGCACGGTTTCTAAAAGATCCGTGTGTTTGTCAGAACATTTAATCAAATGCTGAAGTGACAGTTATCTTGAAACCCTATCTCATACTATGTATGTGAGAATGACAGCAAGCTCACAGTATTCGTTGGTGCGCATACTAAATAGACCGCCTGACACTATATAATCTCTGTATAAGATATATCAAATCAAATCACTACTCGAGAAGGGCATGTGGGTGTTAACGTGATACGTATCACTACCAGCACTCGTTGGTGTACCTTCATGTGCAACTAGGCGTCTTCAAGATTTATATGCGTGTTATATCAATAATGTAGGTAGATATGCGAGCGCCATGAAAATGAGTGGGTCAATGTATTGAATCTAAAATCCGTTGGTCTCTGTGTCACATGCGCTGCAGGACTTCTTCGGACTCAGCATATACATAATTGCAAAGTGAGCACATGATGAAGACTACATGAAAGTGGGTGCAATATACCCTGTTTTAGAGTTTAGGGTTTTAAGGTTTAGTAGTAGCCCCTCTGTCGTCAGTACACCCCACACGTTCATGGTCGTGTCGGACATTGACCAGGATCGCGATGGTAACCGGATCAACCGCGTCTTCTGCAAGACTGCACTCGACACCCTCCGCAAGTTCAACCACCATCTACGTCAATGTAGAAGGCATGATTGCCGTGCCGTTTACACTTACACAGTTGTTTGAAAACAGCCCTCGTTACCTGTTTGTCCCGTGCAACAATGCCCCCTGCGCCCGAGTGTTCCCTGGTAGATTGTTGACTATATTCGCGACTCGGAGTAAATCCTGAGCCTCTCCGACACCACTTGCAGAGAGCAGTATTCGTTCGGCTGTGACTGACTGTGAGGCGTCTCTGCGCGTGATGGTGGGCGCCTGTCCCGTCGGTAGTCGCGTAGGCCTGGCAAACAGGTGGTGTAGCTTGTAAGTGCAAATTCACTAGTATTGCAAGGCTGGTTATTAGTGACTTTATTACTAATATGAGACAGTAAAAGCGGGAGAAAGAGTTATGTGGTAGTTGGCTGAACCCTAAGTACTCCTGCAAGGCTTATCTTATGTGTTTGCCAATATGTAAACACTAGCGTCTGCTTAAAATATAGTATCTTTGGACTTGACCCAGTTTTACTTGAAACTTGGATTTTGGTTCCAGACCTATCTTGCTATACATATCAGACCAAGGTTAAATGAGAAAGTCATGATTCTGTACACCTATACATTATGCCAAGATTATACAAAAGTTACCTTCTTATACTTGTTGACCTGCTGAACCAATATGTACTCATGGATTTTTGCTGCTTTTGAGTGCAAATTCGCAGGTTTGTAACCAAATGAATATACTTACTGATCCTTTCGTATAGAAAGGGATTACAGACTAGCTGCGCAGCTCACTACAAAAGTCAGTGTCTACCTTCACATCACCCAGATCTCCACACCTTGTCCATGTACAAGAAGCGTGTGATTTAACAAACACGACCATTTAACGTGCCTATGTGACATTCAATACCACTTTTCTTTAGAGCAAAGTCTGCACAAGACTCGATCTACCTGTTAGCCGTGGTTGGTCTCTGTGATTGGTCCTCAGCGGTAACATTCGTGGGTATAATTGCGGGTTGGAGTAAGGTCTGACCCGTTATGGACTCTCTCGTGAAGCGGACAGGTCTGGAGATAGATACACGGGACAGTAAATACACGCTCTCTCGCCTTGAATTCTGTGATGCTTGCAGGTAAAGTCATCGCCATGGGCGCAAGGTTGTGATGTCGATCAAGTAAATATATACATGCTTAAACACATACACACACATACACATATACACATACACACAAACACACACACACACTCGCATACAAACACACACACATATATATATATATGTATGTATATATATATATTATTTATATATATATATATATATATATATACTAGTAGTAGTTATTAGTATATATATTATAATAATATTATATATATATATATATGTATATATAATATATATATATATATAGTTATTTATTTATT